>NC_142522.1:3107500-3320000 GCF_964205215.1 Stylophora pistillata | reverse complement strand
ACCCGTAACAACCATTTTTACAATGTCAAAACAAGCACTCCAAACAAAACAGATAATGACAATTTTGACATCGTGGCTACAGAAACAAAGTTTTTAAAAAGATCAGCGCAATATACAGAAAAAAATGAGATCCGAGAATTTACCTCTTTACTACTCCAGTCTGGATTTTAAGTCGTCGTTTAGGATCGGATACAGAAGCCATATTTTGAAGCAAAACTATGTTTCAAAATCTCTGTAGAATGACCGCCAAGTCAATGAACAAATTCTGTAAGAGACTGGGAATTGGTTATCATAATACATGTTCAGTAAGGAGCTACCGCTGTTCAAAAAGACTTTCACTTCAGCTCCAGTCCCCGCTCCAGATTTTCAGGAAGTGTATCAGCTGTTGGTGCAGCTGTCATTGGTTTTCCTGTCCTTGATTGTTCTGCTACGAATTGCCTCATCAGACTGGGTTTCACTTAGACAACAGAATTGCAGAAACAATATTTCCTTCCCAAGTGACGAAAGACGAGATTTGCAGAGAAAATAAACTTACTTCGAAGGTCAGACGTTTACAAGTTCGCGATTTTACCTAAGCTTTGCGGTGGTTTTGGACAGACAGGCATAATTTTTAGTAAAATGTTGTTTAATATGCTGATTGAGATAAATTAACTTGTATTAACTTGTTCACAACTATATTAGTTTGCTCACCTTCTGAACGCCTCAGCATCTGAACGCTGATAACTCAATGAGTAAGTTTTCTCCACTAAGTAAGAATAACCTTAATTCTTTTTTTTTTCATTTTAAACAGAACTGCCCGCGAAAATTAGACCCTCGTAAATAAGTGATTAATACGATATGCCAACTTTGTAAAAACAGATGCTTTGAGATTAAAGTTTGCATTTAATCATCGATAACAAAAATTCAGACAAGCTTTTCGTGTTTGAGTATTCAATTAAGCTCTTATTTGGTTTAAGTTAGTATTTTGTTTGTAACTTTAAAACGAGCTCTACACTCTTTAGTAAATGTTGATGTATTGACATCAAGATCAGACTGCCTAAAGAGAAGTAAATGGAAATTTTGCAAAAAGAAATAAACTAGAATAAACTAGGCCAGTGAAGCTCTTCAGGATATTATCAACACACCAATTTGTCAGAGGGCATTAAACCAGAAAAAAATATTCCTTCATGTAGAACAATTTAGAAAGCGTAACTTGTGGAGAGGTTGCATGTATCTTTGAATTCCTTTTCAAGGCTGTGGTATACAATGTGGGTGAATATATACTGGTACATAATTAGTGTATCTTATCTGCAGCCAGTTAGGCATTGACAATGGTGTCATTAAGGAAGAAAATGAAAGTGTTAACTGCTCAAAGGAGGGTGCTAAACCATGATGTTCCTCTTGAAACAACATAATGATTTTTCATTCAAGAATCACATCACAAAGCTCGAAGATCACTGAAGCTTAAAGCTTTGAAGACATTTAGATCAGTTATTAAACTTATTTAACATCACATCTTAACTCTTTTTTTTTCACAGATGTACTACATTATGTTATTTTCAAGTAAAAGATCTTTTGAGATTTTTACCCTCACTGAGTTTTTCTGTATTGTGAGTTTAATTTTGTGCCATGAGTATTCCTCGCACCATTCAGAGACTCATTCCTGTGGGAATCAGTACGGTGAAGGTTGTAATGTGGCCAAGAATAATCTAACAGATGAGGAAATGTTTCAGCGTGGACATATGAAACCATTTGGATCACATCGTCCTCCTGATTTCATTGTGGAAGAACTTCCTTACATGATTTCCCCTGAGGATTTCTATATGAATTATGTAGTAAAGCACAAGCCAGTTGTGTTTAAAGGTGAACTGTTTTTACAGTCTAGTTTCTTTGTCAGTGTTTGAATATGATTATTTTTTTTTCTTACTACATGTACTACAAATGCATTTTATGAAAATTACTTGGTCTACATGTATATAGAGTTACCATAAATCATTCAGATACCATGACTTTAAATGCAAGTGCACATCAGGAGAGAGGAAGTGTTATTTAGAGGCTATTGCATGATTAAGTCAAGAAAATTACTGTTTTACTTATTTAGGTGCTGTGAAATACTGGCCTGCATATACAAAGTGGACAGATGAATACTTGAATACAACTTATGGCCAAGAAAGGTTTCACATGGAAACAAAGGATGACGACAAATGGAACGTCCCCCCTGATATGGAGCTGAGTACATTTCTCTCTCATTACAATCATTCTAATCGCTACCTTGTTGATGAAGTACTCCCAGACATGCGAAAAGATGTGATTCTTCCTCTGTGTTTGCGCTGCGAAGAAATGAGCTCATTCTTTTTTGTGTCCTATTTCTGGATGAGCACTGGGGGAACATCGTCATCCATTCACATTGATACTGATGAGAACTTATTGTGTGTCATTCATGGACATAAATCTGTCCTCATGGTGTCTCCAGTTTATTCCACACATCTGTATTCTGATGAGTCACGGGTGTTGGGTGTCTTGGACATCAATCCACAAGCTGTTGATCTAGAGAAATTTCCCAATGTCATGAAAGTTCGGTATCACCATGCCAATGTTGAAGAAGGAGATATTGTTTATATCCCTCAGATGTGGTGGCATCAAGTTATATCTAGGTAAATGTGGCGTGTATATTCTTTCCATCTGAGGAAATGTTTACCTGTCCAACCTAAGAAGTATTGATTGAAGGGTATGTCTACTGAGGCAAGTGTCTTTGATACATTTGCCTTAATGTAATGTTTGTTTTCTGTCATTGTTATAATAGACCTGAGCGTCAACAAGCAGTGGCCTTGTGGTGGAAATCCAAACCCGCTTTTAAAAAACCTGGAAGGGAGGCACTACCAGTTAAAAGTCTTGAAAAAGGTATGGGCTGCAAACTGGGTGCCAGCACATTGGGTGTTTGAACACACTGTAAATACTTAACAAATGGTAAACACCACAGCATACACTGATAAGGGAATGAGGATGCTAAGCATGAAAGAAGTGTAAGAGTTGCACGAGGTGATAGCTGAGAGCGACTCTAGCTTCTTGAAAGTTGAGCACACCACCCAAGTGCATCCATAACTCAATAGACTATACCATTTGTTTTATACCATAACATTGATACATTGATTGAAGCAAAATAGTTACCTTTTATTTAACAAATCATATGTGACCAGAAAAAAAACCAGCGCAGGTAAACTAGTCTTTTTATTAACTCGTGTCAGCAGCATACACCCATGGGCAAATGGTGGATGCTAAATAGACCAATCAGAGCGCGCACTCTACTTTGGTTTTGCTATAAATGTATTGGGTAATCAAGATACTCTCCATTCCAGGCTATGCCAACCAAATTACCTCTGATAAAAAATTTGCACAGTGTGATTGATATTCATTTAATTATCATTATAGTAAACTGTACTTTCTTTACTGAATGAAGATATAAATTATTTACAGAAAGGTTTTCCTTTGGAAATGTCTTGGCTCAGTATGAGTTATGGGTTCAAAATGTGAGTGATTACACACCAAGAATAAAATGCAAGGACCAGCAGGTGTTCATGAGCAATTATCAGTTTGAAAGTGACAAATCCAATGCACCACAGACACGGGGGGATGGAGGTTACCTGGAAGAGGTATGGAACAACTTGAGAAGATAACTTTTAGAGTGAGATGTAATGGGTTAATCAAATGTTTTTTTGCAATCTGGGGTACTGACAGCTCATCTTTGGGGTCTCGTATTGTCATGAAAAGTTCCAGGCAAAATCTAAATTTCTCAGTGTTTTGTTCAAATTTGAAAGTGCTTCAGAGTTACATATGAATCAAATGTTCCACGACTTCAGTTCTGATTAGTGAAATGGGATTCAGTTCTTTTCTGAGTGGTTTGCCTTTCATTGTCCACTTTCATGCATATTAGAAATTGATTTCAATTGGTAGTGTTATTACCATTTGGTAGTTTTTTGTGCAGAACAAACTTTAGGTACATTTGAGAACAGAGCCAAAAGACAGTTCAGGACCATGTTTTTTTTTTTTTTCAAAAGGAGTCAAATGCAACCACTCAACTGACCCCTTAATTAACCCTTTCACTCCCACCAGTGACCAAGACAGAATTTCTCCTTACCGTGTCAATACAATATCAAGCAGGCAAGGGATTATCGGTGGATCAAAATACTAAATTCTCCAAACTAACATCATAAGAATTGTATGGCAGACGGTAAGGAGAATTATGAATGTGATCTTGGGAGTGACAGGGTTAACCCTTTGACCTGTGAGAGTGACAAGCACCTAAAAAAAATGTCTCCTTGCAACATCACCGCCGAATCAAACAATAGTCACATGAATGAAAGAAATCATCACCAAGACGCTCTTGATTGTTCACCAAATTCTCCTTGTCAGCACCTTGGGAAATGTATAAAGAACAGAAGGGAGAATATGCACACTGACTTTAGGGTGTATAGGGTTAGTAAACAATACATGCATATTGCGGGAGACATTCTTGGTCCAGGCCTTTTTATGTTCATTGGACTGAATCTGATTCCACTGTGCTATAATAATCTTGAACTGATGTTTCTTTTTATTCATTAATTTTTTTTTGGCAGGAATTAGGCCTGAAAATCAGTGATCTGCACAAGCCAGAATACAGAGATTTAGACCCTTGCGACTTTGACTACACAAATCAGAAAAGTCCATGTCACTTTAGAAGCTGTCGCGACCAGGAGGATGAAGGGAACACCAAGTGCATCCGATATATACTGGACTACTGCCTTCACTACGATGACAGAGGATGTGTAGATCAGCTGCCACAGTTGATGAATAAGCTTGGATCTTCTCAGTACAAGGAGATACAACAAATGCCATCTGAGTTTTGAGCGCACGTTTGCTGTGCTTTCCTTTCATGCTGCTGTACATGTTTTATATGCTAAATTCTCTAGGAAGTAAGAGTTGTTTCGTAGCAGTTTGTCACTGCTCTTGTATTTTTATTTTCCTTCTCTTTTTCTCTCTTCCTTCCCTTTCCCCCTTCAAGTCCTTCTCCTCAAGAGTTTTTAATTCAATGTTAAGGAAGCTGTGTAGTTTATTGCAGGGAAGGGAATCAAAGAGAAATATTGTTATTTAAAATGTAACAAATATCATCATAGACAATTTTGTAGAAGAACCTCTAATTTAATTTGACAAATTATCACTTACATCTGTTTTAACATCAGCTTTACCAATAAACTGAGTGTACAATTTACACACAGAAGATGATGATACATGCCACCTCTACTTTCAATGTGATTAACAAGCCAAACAGTTCCTGAGGCATAATCCTTGGTCCACTGGTCACAACACTTCTGAACTGAAAAGTGGAGTGACTACTTCCATTTAGTGGTGTACTCTCTTAGAGAAAGTTATGTTCCCTATCAAACAAAACTTTATAGTATACTGTACAAATAGCAATCCAAAAAAATCTTAAGAAGAACAAACTTCTTTTCAGTGTAACACTTCACTTTTCAAATGCTCCCCTCAATCTTAAGTGAAATGAATGGAAACCCATAAACTTTGCAAAAGTAGTGTCACTAGATATACAATAGTTTGCTACCTGTATGTTCTACGATACAAATTAAGACTTTGGCTAGGCCAAACTAGATGTTAATGCTACCTTATATTAGATAAATAAATCATATAATTTTAATTTACTGCAGATTCATTCAACCCTAACCAAAAATAAACCCAAACCAGGATTGTACACTGTAACAAATTGGGCTAATATTTAACTTAGTACACTTCTCCTTAGGCTTGCTTTATTCTAAGATGAACTAAACCTCTTTTTTTAAATGGTGGACATCATTAGTATCCTTTTCTGTACTAGTTTATCAGCCTTCTAAGCCCACTTTTTGGAATGAAAATTTTTACTGATGACTATAGAGCAAAGAACAGGATGGCTTATCATATAAATGAATAACAGTTACTACTGTCATTCATAAGCTCTTCTCCCATCTTAAATTGTCCAAATTTTCTCTTGTTCTGGGCATCTAGATCATCTCTCCTACATTTCTCAACCCTTGTTCTTGAAGCTCCCAATTTCTTTCTCCAATTCACTACAATGGCCTTACACTTGAATAAATTACACAGGACTGACGCTTGCACAAGCTAACAAAACTCTCGGCACATAATCTTTTTGCCTTGGCTTTCTTCCAGGTTATCCGGATCTTTTCACAGTAAAAGAAAGCCCTAGATTACTTTAAGGTATGGTTGAAAAAGACCATTAACACTTTCCTAGTTTCCCCAATTTTGGTCTTATTGAATCCTGGAAACCAAAACAAAACCAGGAAATTATCATATAAGTGTTGATACATTTTTAAAGGCTAGTTCAACTTGTACTGATTAAACTAAAAACTATGCTTTTCAAAGCAAATACTGTGGCACCATAATTTCTCATCTCTCACAAACAATGAAAATGGTTCTACACAAGAATATAATTAGAAAAATGTTCCAAAAATACGTGATCATCAATGTATGGGCAAAACATATCCATACACAGCCTGTGATTATGCATTTCTTCAAACGTGTAATTGTACTTCCTTCCACTTCCAGTACTGCTCACTTCTGATTGGTCATGGCACTTCGCACTCCAGCAGCAGCAACATTGGTTGCAGCACTCTGCACATGTGGATTGGAAGCCACACCACTTGCAAACTCACCCTGTGCCTTTTGCAGACTAGCACCAGCTAATCGGTAGATCGTGTGGACCTAAGAAATTTTCATACAAAAAATTAAATAGTTACCACAATTACTTCCATTGGCTACCAATCCAAGAGTTGTGTACAACCTTACCCCTGCAATCCCCTACACTGAAACTGTTAGAGGATTCTAACTAGAAAGCTAATAACTACATATCCTTGTCACTTTGGTGTTACCAGATAGTTCTCAGAAGTATATACCACACAATTAGCCCCCACCCCCACCCTCCATTTCCTACAAATCTGATGTTTTGTTTCCACGTGGAAACAAAACTGGAAGAACGATCCTTTTACCTGTTGAATTTTCAATAATTCAAAGCAATTATGGGTGGTCATAAGAGACGATTACTACAAGTGGTAAATTTCACCAGTTACCCCTCTGAAAAGGAGAACACTGATATTGTCATTAATTTAAAATTTCAATTGTCTTCTGCTACCTATGTGGTGTAGATACCTCTCAGATGTTACTGCTTTGAAAATATGTCATACGTTGACTGTGCTTACAACTTTTACCCGCTGTGAAAAACGACTAGCAAGAATCCTGTGTCAATGTTGGCTGCTTGAGGAAATTTGAAACATCGGATAAGATCTGTACAAACTGTACCTTCATAAGGAGGCTAATATCCGCAATGACACCCACTAAAAACAATACTGCTGCTATGAACATCATGGCTCCCACAGCTACATCTTGGTGAATTACTTGAGTTGCATTGATAAAACCACTGAAACAGGAAAAAATTGGAGTTACCTACAGCCTGTATTAGTAGATAGATAGATACCTTTATTAGGAAGTAAAATCATTGCAGCCCCAGGGCCAGCTGAAATACGACTTACTTTACAATGGGAATAAATTATCTCTTACTCTAAGATAACTACAATAAAAGCTGCAAAGTGTAATCTACAATAAAATACAATAAGAGAAGCATCAAAAACCAAAATACAAATAAGATAGCTACTAATAATTAAAACTGTTGGCCATGATAAATGTGTTTTTGAAACTATTTGTCTAACAAATCGGTAGCTTGAAGTATCTCTGGCTGCAGGTGCGATAGGTGGACTTGTTGCGTGGGACAGCAGATCATGAAGCTTGTGGTTTTCGTCCCTTACAATCTGATCAAATAGAGCATCACACAAGATCTCCCTCCCCTCGTACAGTGATGCAATGTAAAGAGCTACTATAGCCCCAGCGTAGGATAAGTAAGGTTGAATCATCCGCAACGCACGTTCTTGCAACCTTTCCATTTCATTAGACAGATATTGCAGCAAAGAATGATGAAAACCTGGGCATGCATATTCTAATACATGCATATACTAATAATTTAGTGTACTCTTGAATATCATAGATGTGTAAGCCAATGTGACTGAGTACACTTTGTCAATTAGAGCTGTCAATAATACCTAATAGCTGGCTAAAAGGCTTGTCAACCATCTTTGGTCAGTTTTTTTAGTTAATTTACTTTGTCAAAAGTGGTGATGAAAAATTATTTGATTATTGAAATACCATGGGAAACATTAGCATAGCAGTAATTTCCCAGTTTTGAGTGGAATTGAATCCATAAATTAATAGGAAAGGTTTAAAAATGTGAATTGATTCCAAAATCAGAGTCTGAATGGAGGTTCCTACGAACCTTGCGGAACTGACTAAACAACATGGCCTTTACACTGCTAATTTGCAGTCTTCTTTCAAACTTATCACCAGCCCTGTCAATTAGCCATTTTCTAAACGAGCGGCGGTCTGGGTACGATTTGCCACTACAAAGGCTCTTGGGATCGTTTGGAGGGACAACGTGAAGGTAAACAAACATGGCGCACCATAACTGCTGTATTCCAGGCTGCACTAATAGTTACAGAAATGCACCTAACCTTCAGTATTGCAGAATTCCTAAAGAGCCTGATATTACCTAGAAAGTACGTGGTTCTTATGAGGAACGAGACGCTGAAATTAGACTCTACAAGTACGCGGATTTGTTCAGCTCATTTCGATGGAGGAGAAAAACTTAGCAGAACACGCTTGCCTTCAATTTTTCCATGGACAAAACCGACAGCTCCACGTAGAGAACTCAAGAGGGCTAGTTTCGAAGATACGCAGAAAATTGAGCAAACCAAAAAAAGAAAAACAACACTTGCTCAGTTACCACTGGAAGCGAACTTTAAATTTGAAGAACAGTCGGAAAATATTAGTGTTAATGCTGACACCAGTACCAGTGTGGAAATACAAACATTACTTACTGGTGACCAACTAAACAGTTTATATAACAGAATACAAACAAGTGAACAAGAAATTGTTAAGCTAAAGGGAGAGATTCAGCAGTTGGAGAAAGAAAACAATAACATAAAAGAAGTGAACAGCAAATTACAACAGTGGTAATTTGAGCAATTTGAGCAAGTGTTGTTTTTCTTTTTTTTGGTTTGCTCCATTTTCTGCACATCTTTGAAACTGGCCCTCTTGAGTTCTCTACGTGGAGCTGTCGGTTTTGTCCATGGAAAAATTGAAGGCAAGTGTGTTCTGATAAGTTTTTCTCCTCCATCGAAATCAGCTGAGCAAATCCGCGTACTCGTAGAGTCTAATTTCAGCGTCTCGTTCCTCATAAGAACCACGTACTTTCTACGTATATCAGGGTCTTTAGGAATTCTATAATACTGAAGGTTAGGTGCATTTCTGTAATTATTAGTGCAGCCTGGAGTACAGCAGTTATAGTGCGCCATGCACGTTTGTTTACCTTCACGTTGTCCCTCCAAACGATCCCAAGAGCCTTTATGGTGGCAAATCGTACCCAGACCACCGCTCGTTTAGAAAATGGCTAATGAGGGAGTTACTTCAGGACAAAAATAATTATACCAAAAAGTTGGAAATTGAAAGAAATCTAGAAATCTTTGACATGCTTTTGCTAATTTTTCCTTTTTTCAAACAAGATTAGAAATACCATCACTGAATGTCTGTGAAGAGTCTTCTTGAGACAGACAAAGTTTTTGGATTGCTACAAAGTAAATGGTTACAAGGATTAACAAGATCAAGGTCATGAAACCTAAGTTGACAGAATTAAAAAAGGTAAAGTCTGTTTAAGAGCCTTGTGGCCCATTAGGCCGGTGCTTAACTCCAGTTTCTGTAGCATGAAGCGACTAGGAGTATTTCTACTCCCTCTGGATGGGATACTAGTCCATCACAGGGTTACCCCCCCAGCATTAAATTTGCTGGTACCCATTTATATACCTGGGTGAAGAGAGGCACTGTGAGAGTAAAGTGTCTTGCCTAAGAACACAACATAATGTCCCGGCCGGGGCTCGAACCCGGACTACTCGATCTGGAGTCAAACGCACCAACCATGAGGCCACCGCGCCTCCACAAGTTGACAGTATTGGCCCCCCTTAATTCATTATACCAAACCCAATCTGGAGTGTAACATTTCAGAAAAATAGTAAGAGTAAAATTGTATCAAGGGTCTAAATGAAAAGAAAACTTACCAGGTTCCACCACCAGGAATACCAAGACAGTAAAATATATTAAGTCCTATGTGAAGAAAGTAGATGAGAAAGAATATGATGTAGCTGAAGGAGCTGTCATTCCTGAAAGAAACAACAAGAACGAAAATACAGTTTACAGTTAACATTACACTACTAAAATGGAAACATGGCTTGTACAAGCACGGAGTGCACATGCGCATCAAGGGCTCCATTGCTTTTTTTCTGCTTTCAAAAATTACAGTAAGTTATTTCCCACAAAAATTCCTCCAGTCTTTTGAAACTTGATTTCTCAAAACAACTTACATTTGTGCGTTACTATAACTTTCACCCTTAACCTCCCCAAAATCTGACCGTTAATTCACCCCTCTAGCTGCTACACATTCCCTTATGAATTACTGTAGTTGCAATCATTTGGTGTTACAACATGGCTTTACAAAAGTGTGCGCTCCGATTGGCTCATACGCTCGATCCATTTGCCCATAGGTTGCACGCTGACGTCAGTTTGTTTTGCTTCTTTTTTTTTTCATGGCAACTTTTCCGTCAATGTTGCCACTACACACAACATAATTCCTGTTTTTTGCAGGTATTTTGCTCGTGAAATATGGACAAATTTTGTGATATTTCCGGAAATAAGGAAGATAATTCTTGTGGGCTGCCAAATTTCGAGCTCAAGGTTTTTGTCGGGTCTCCAGCTTAGAGTTTGAGATTGAGCGAGCAGGAACTTAATCAGCTGGTTGAACAATTAAATATTTATACACAAAACAAAAGATGTTTGAAAGTCTCAATGTTATAAAAGAAATGGTTAGCGTGCAGCCTGCAACCATCGAGTTATGATGCACTTGGGAGGTTTGCTAAGCACTCAAGAGGCTAGAGTCGCACTCACCTCTTGCGCTTCTTTCGTGCTTAGCAACCTCCCGTGTGCATCCATAACTCGATGGTTGCACGCTGCACGCTAACCATTTCTTAATGGGATCCAGCTACATGTACATGTTCCTTATACCTGTGTGAATATCTCTGAGTCATAACTTGTTGGCAGGATAACAGTGTATGAAGACATTACATATACATCACCCACTGGAAGTCAACAGGTTCAATGGATCACCAAATTTAGACAATCACTTTGCTAACTCAATTTTCTTTAAATGTTATTGATTACCCCATCACATCTGCACTTACTTCAGAGCATTATAGCATGGTCGGTACCAACCAAGAAATGAAAAAGGAACATTTACAATTAGGTAGAGTATGGATAATCCAAAAGTTTCTCCCTCATGTACTTGGTCAGCACCCTTAACAAGCAAGGCAAATGCAGCAAGGAAGTTGAAAACCATTGTAAAACTGTACACTGAAAGAATAGCAGAACAAAAGAAATCAACATACAGGTAACACAAAAATAACATCACAGCAAAATAAAAAGCAATCGGTTTAAACCAATATTTTGAGACTCGCATCTACAAACTCAATGCAGACTACCATCTATTTTTAGAAAATTATTTAGTGCTGGGTCATTCCACAGTATTTTGCATATCACGGAGGGGACAATTCAGAGGAGAATATCATGGATAGCTCCCCAGCTTAACATAATTCAGTTCACTGAGGACTTCTAATGGATAGAACAGCTAATAATTGGTTTAAATCAAACTATTTCCAAACGACTTCTTCCACATTTGGGGGGAATTAGTCATTTATTTAGATTGTCATGGAGGGGACCAGAGAAACTATGAAAACTGAAAGTTAAAATTTAATCTCAGATTTCTGTGAATGTATAACGGCAGCAACAATAATTTAGTACATAGTTTATTTAGATGTTAATCAACGATACAACTGCCTTAAATGGAAAAGGCCTTACTCCTCTCTTACATTGTACAGGAACAGTAAGTGCTCGTGGTTATTGTCACGGAGGGGACTGTCACGGAGGGGACCTTTTGTCCAATAGGCAGCAGTGATCAATTTGAACCAATTTTCCAGCCTTAATATGAGTTTACAGCCCCCATTTAATTCAATTCTTTTAAAGATATTCTTTAAAGCTTGACCACATCAAAAAGGTTGGCTGTCGTACGTGTCGTCAAGCCTTTAAAGACATTTAATTTATGGTTGGAAAGTATTCTGGAAAGTTGTGTCATGCTATTTGTTCATATGATACAACACATTTCTTAAAAAAACCCTTCATGTGTTTCCTTTTTTAGTTTTTATTTGGAAACTTTAGGTTCATGTAAAGTACTCAAGATAACACCAATGGTTCAATAAGACCTGGTGCATACAAAAACATACAACACTTTTAAAACTCGCATGTATAACTAAAAATGTACGCAACTCAGATATTTCAAGGTTTTGTGTCTCTGTCTCTCTCTTTTAATAAAAAGGCTTAAAACTGCATTGTAGACTGCAAATATGCATGCATGCATGATATGCAAGATGTAAATATAATAATTATATAAGCTGAATATTGCACAAAAGTGCCACAGATTCAGAGGTGATAACAACTTACAAGTGTTAAAACTTGTATATGTACAGTTGTACAGCTAACTGTTGACAATATCCAGTTTATACTAAAGTAGTCTAAAATCCAGTACACTCTTAGTGAATAAACCTCCAAAAAGCTCAAATCTCATTTTCATAAATGCTGTAAAAGACAGCCAGTTATCATAGGCTTTCTTGTGCTCAGAATTAGTCCTGCTTTTTGAAAAACAGGTGCACTTTCTCAACTTCACCTTGCACTGAAAATGTAAATGGGCGATTGCCTTCCAGCATTACAGGACCATAAAAAATACCACTGCAATGTACCCTGTCCATGTCATCTCATCTTGGCCAGTCATAGGTGGCAGAGCTTATGCTGTGTTAGAACTTGAATTCTACAAAGCCATCTTCCACAGACAATGGTTTCACTTCTTACTTCATTTGATGGACAAGTTCAAAATACCATGTTTCTTATGAAAGGATACAATATGTTTATCTATGGTGGGATGATTTGGTTTTATAAACTGATTTGATAATATACAGTTGGCCACCGTAAAGCTGATGTTTTGGGCATTAGCACGTTATCCATAATTTGGTTACACATAAACATTAAACATAAGCACTTGCCTTGCCACCTGATGAAAACCATTTTACAAGTCCACTGATATTCAATGGGAATATCAATGCTGATATCATGAAAGAAACATGGCTTGCAAGGACACCGTTGTGGGAGAGGTGGGAAATTGTTTTCCCTATACCCTGTAAAACAAATAAAAAAAACAACAATGATATGCATTTTAATATCTTTCTCCTGATTGTTGCTGTACATGAAGAGGTATTACAGGTTGCTGAGTGCAATGCTACAATCCCATATAGCACTCCAAATTTAAGCTTAAGAAAATAAAACAGGGTACTTTCTAATACTTCACCAAAATAGTTTGGCATGGTCTGTCCTTCATTACTTTTTTATAACAACCCATTCAAAAAATGCACAGGAACATTTTCCAAGGTGTGGAAAGTTAATAAAGGTGTTTTGAGTAATGTGCACTACAGCAAGGCTGTGCTCTATGAAAACTTGAAGGGAGCCCAGTGCTCTGAAACTGTGAAATCCAGGGTGCCCAAGGCTGCAAATAACTAACAGGCAGTCACCAGTCACGTTGTCCAGTCGACATGCTTTTGCTCGGACACTACCCGTTTTTGGCTGGTCAAATTTTAACAGTCAGAACTCTTGCGATAGTGAACCCAGATTGCACAGGAATCCTTTTGCAACTAAAAAACAACTGAATCCAAGTTGGTCTGGCAATAAAAATTACAAGTTAACAATTAATTTTTACTACTCCTTACTACAGAAGCAGCCTCTTCAGATTAAATGATTTTGTTCAGTTCGTGCGTTCGAATTAAAAAAATCCTGTTATTGGCCAATTGCACTCGTGTTTACACACACTGAGTGACTGAGGATTTTTCCCTTTCACTCCCAAGATCTCATCGGTAATTCTCCTTACTGTCCACCATAGATTTCTGATGATGTTAGTGCTGAAAATTTGGTTTTGGATCTACCAATAATTTCCTAACTGATATTCTTCTAAATATTCTCCCCATATGTCTTCTTGGTATTGATTTGATATTGTAAGGAGAAATTCTGTTTTGGTCTTTTATGGGAGTTATTGTTTAAGTCTCTACCTCCAAATTGCATTCTTTGTAACTCTTGTTCTTTCCTTTGAAGCTCTGCCGCTTTACGTTCTAAATCCTGAAAAAAAAAGTTCACAAGCATTTCATTTTAGTTGCAATGATATGAATACATTTATTATAATATATATGCAGATAGATACAAGACCAATATAGCTGTAAATTGTTTTAGAGGGTTTATACAATATCTCAAGGCTGGAAAACTCAAAATGCTTGTTCATCTACTTTCAACTTATGACCTTTAACACTCAGAACCAAATATTTTTGCACCTTGCTAGGTAAATATCAAACACAAGCTACCAGTTTGGCAGCTTTCACTAAAAATCTAGTCATCAAAATGACTACCAAAACAGCCACAACTTGGAACACCCTCTAGCAACAAACTGTATATGCACACATGTAACACTGATGAAGACATCATACAAGTACCTCTTGCCTTTTCCTTAGATTTTCCTGTTCTTCTGCAATCTGTGCAAAATGTGTGCAGAAAATGGAATCAGAAATAATCACCTATTTATTATCTTTCATCTACTTCATTTAGATTAATGCGTTACATGGTAAACATTGCGTACCAAAATTTTTGCATTATCTCTGTTATGTCTATTTTGTTATTAATTTTGTGCATTAAGGGCAAAGGGAGACACGTCTGTGCACAAGCTATTGAGAAATAATGGCAGAGCATGACTATTACAAATGTATTGTGTCTTCTGGAAGAGGAATGTTTCCTGTCAATTATCCCTTTTATGAGACAGTTTTGTTGGGCGCAAAGTTCACATAGGAGAAAATGTTTTCTTAGATAAGTGTATTTAGTAAAGTTTGCTAAGGCTCTCAGAGAATTTCTAAGTTAAAGTCCTGTTACTGTAGTGTATTTGGAGGTACGAGAATTAAATACTGAGGAAGTCTATACAATCTCTCCTTTTCAATCACCACCAGAGGGTGTTTTTGAGTGGGAGACACAATCACCACACCCAAAAATACAACTGGCTCCCAACTTACTCTGATTTCTGCTTCTAAAATAAAATACCATATTTATTCAACTATGAGCCAAACTTGGCTATAAGCTAAGACAGTAAACTTTGGTCTGTTTTAATCGGGAAGGTTCTTAAAACATGTAAATTGAAAATGCTCGGCTACAAGCCGAGACCATATTCAGAGAATTCCATTCTCAAATAAACTGAAATGAATGTAAACGTTTCAAAACAGAAAAGTGTTTCAATGGAGTATTGCCGTCAAAGACAATTCCGAGATGGCCAGAGAGCACATCATCAGTGAGCCTATGGTCTGCCACTGGAGGAAAGATCAAGAGAACCTCTTTGATGGAGAGCTCAAGATGTCAGTGAAACATACAACGATGGGCTATTACACTCCAAAATATCAGCAACTGGATGAGAGATTACTAGACTGGTTTACAGAGCAGAGAAGCCAAGGTAAGTTTTCTTTTTACGTGATCGCAAATTTCAACACCGTAATACATGACATGTTTGTTTACCAATCGTGGGAATAGGCAATTCTGATTGGTCAGTTTCGAAACCATCAAAACACTTTCACAAGATCTATAAACTCATTCAAACCCTGCAGAATCTTTAATGCTCTAAACAGCACAGAAGATAAAGCAATCTACTCAGAAGAAACAGCAAAACTAATGGATGAGGAGGAGATGGTCGACGAATTTGACAACACTGAGGACGAACAGTAAGCCATATTTACCATGCCCCCAAAAAAAGGCCTCCTTTAGAAGCCACCACATAAATAAAGGTTGATGACCAACTTCAACTTGTTTCATTATTTATTTCTGCATGCAATATCTCAGCTTGTAGATGAATATATATGTTTTCCTTGTATACCAAGTTTTCCTTGTATACCTCCTCCCAGTTAGCTCAATGGATTGAGCACTGGACTGTTGTGTGGGAGGTCAAGACTTCAAGCCCTGGCCGGACCAACACTAAGGGTCTTAAAATAATTGAGAACAATTTGCTACCTTTCTATAACATCAAGAAATGGTTAGATATCCTAGTCTTCTCAGATAAGGACGAATAAATGGAGATCCCGTCTCCTACAGGGTTGGGGGTAGGAGACGTTGCATGTAATTTCCCACACACGAGATTACTGTGTGATGGATGTCCTCCCCTGGGTGGGATGGGTGGGTTTACTAGGCCCGCAGTGATTGGCGCAAGCTGTTGCAGTGTCCCTGCCTGTCGGCGAATCTAATAATTCATAAATCAAATCCTTTGAATTAACTGTTTCGGAAAAATTATGTTTGGAAAAAACACTCAGCTATAGGCCGAGAACCCTTCTCTAGCTCCAATTTTCGAGATTTTGGTAAAGTTTTGTGAAAAAACCACTTGACTTATAGACAAATAAATATGGTATAACACATATTGCACATACCACGTAAGCAGGAGGTTCTTCTTTAGCTGGAAGCACAGCTGGCTGAGAAGGGGGAGCTGCTGCAGTTGGCTGGAGAGGAGGGGGTTGGACAGCTGGTGTTGTCTTAGGCTACAAAAAGGAAAAAGCAATGAACAGCACCATTAGAAAAAAGAAACCTTTGACCCACAAAGACAAAAACATAATATTATAGCAACATACAAGAGCTTGCTCAGGCAGTATTGCATTTTGCCTTGGTATACATGTACAAGAAAAGAAGTTTAAAGTGTTGAACAAAAAATTAACAACCAAAAATGCTATTTTCTGTTTGCTTTGTTCTCCTCTTTATTTTATTTTTTTTTTTTTTGACAACCTTTCTGTTATAGGTGGGCCAAATTTATTCCATGTTTTAAGTTTTCAAATTGATGAAACTGTTTTACCCAGGTTTGCTCAAGTTCTCAATTTTACTGACAGGTTTTTATAAATTTATGGCTACATATACATGTAGTACCCCATTGAAAAATATTCTTTATCTATATTGTTATGTTACAACAGGCAAATGCTTCAGTTTGTAAATATTATTAAGAGTGCTGCGTTTCAATGATATTCAGGAATCCCATCTGGCTTTTCTTGATTTCAGTTTAAAATCGTGTATGGTGATCGGATAGAAAACAAAATAAAGCTAATCACATGTAAAATGAAATCACAACAAAATTGCATATGTGCACAAGATATTTGGAACCAACAAAGACAACA
The DNA here is from genome assembly GCF_964205215.1 of Stylophora pistillata. NCBI lineage: Eukaryota > Metazoa > Cnidaria > Anthozoa > Scleractinia > Pocilloporidae > Stylophora > Stylophora pistillata. The sequence goes on along the minus strand of NC_142522.1, from coordinate 3,302,562 downwards.
CTTTCAATCAAGTTACTCATATTTGCATCATGACCTAATGGTGATCTACTGTGGCTACCCTTTGACTGGTATTTCTGATCATGAACAAGGCTTTACATGGTTTTAATCAATGTTTTAAAAGAGAGCTGATAGAAGAAAACAAATGTAAAAAAACGAGCTCATAAATGTTAAATTAAGAGCAAACAAATTCTTGGGAGAATTTTCTGTCACAATTTAACTGCATCCTTGCGAATAATCAATTTGCTTCCTCGTTCTGCTGGATTTAAGACGACCTATCGTTTGGTCAATTAACTATTGAGGACTTATAATCAAAAGCTGGTATCCCTTGAGTCTGAACACGATAAATCACTATGTGAGACGACCAGCAACCGAGAATTTTAATAGCTATAGGCCTTTACTGAGTTCGTAGCTATATGCTTTTACATCGATACAAAATCGACACGTCGGGTTTATATCATTTCCTTCTCAACGCATAACGTAGTTTTCAAGCATTTAAAAATAGTAAAGCAAAGAGAACCAAACGATGCAAAACAAATTAAATAAAGGTTTTATAAACGCAAGCGTACTTGATCCCATATCAGCTTCTTTGCAGGAGGAAATTTTAAGGTAAACATGTCTGTTGAAGAGGTTTTCGCAAACATGAGGTTTAAGTGAGCATATTCCCCGCGTGGATTCTAACGTGAGAAATTTTGTTTCCCAACACCTTGGGCTGCTAAGGTTAGGAGCTGGAGTTCGTGATGTAAATTTGGCCACCAGGTATATCGCGACAAAACTTCAGTATAATCACATCTGTACAGGTTTACATGAAAACACATCAGTCTTCTAAAGAGACTTTAATTAGTCAACACTCATTCTCAGAAAAAGGAAAGGAGTCAATACAACTATTACCCTTAGTATTTTTGGGTGTTTTCCCTTGAATTCAAAGCCCTTCTAAAAAAAATTATCAATATTCTGAGAAACTAAAGTGCTTTAAACAAAAATGCAACATGTAGCACTACTATGGAAATGAACAACCTTAGCGCCTGTTGGTTGCGAGTTGTTTGCGTCCGCAAATGGATTAAAATCTTCCAGTCCTCTAGAGGCATTGTTCGTAACTGAAGCTACCGATGGATCCTGTAAAGGTAAGGCATTCCAGGCACGTTAAAAGAATCAACTTCGACGTCTCAGAATCAAAATTTCCGAGATCACTACCGTCGGCGTGTAAACGAGTGTTCTTCTTGCATTGTGAAGCAAAAACAATCTTATTCACACAAGGAATACTTACAGCGAACGGATTTTCTGAGTCCCCAGCGAAGGGATTGTCCTCAAAACCTGCCATAGTCAAGCCTCCCCTGTGTTAAGGGAGCAAAAACAGCGACTGTAACCCTGCAATCCAACAATATGCACACAGTATTTCTACAAAAGTGAAAGAAACTTGCAACGAAAGTGCGCATGTGTACAATGGAAAACTGTCATGTGATTTAAAACGATGACGTAATCTGGAAAGTTGTTGCTAAAAATGGAACATATGCAAACATCGCTTAACCAGATGGGCTGGAAAAAAAAACCTTTCTCTAATTGAAAAGCTGTTTAAAATATTTTTTAGCAAAGTTTCACTGTCAGCAAGTTTCATCCCGCTATTTTTGACACTGACATGAATTCGCGAACAATATAACTTCTCCGATCTATTTATTATTTTTTTTTTGTCATACTTATTGTTCGTTTCCATTATCTCTACCAGCCATGATTATATTCTGCTGTCATACTTCTGTCACGCGGCCATCAGCGAGAGCATCAAGAGAATTGTACGTGATTAATCCTCATGATCAGACAGAATCTACGAACAACAACAAAAATTGATATTTTAGACGTCCTCTTACGGCGGTGTGATTAGTTTTGTAAAGTAAAATCCTTCGCCTCTCATGTGGATAGGATCTTCTCCCACTTACGGATCTACGAAAGAAAACCTAAAAACTATTTCATATTTTTAAGGACGCTATATGAAATCTTACGTGAGGTGATGAGCCCTCATTTGAATTAGCACTGGCCTATGGATTGCTTAGGCATAGCCCTAAAAAAAGACTCCTTTTTGCAGGTACCAAGCCCCGTGGCATGTTTGGAATTAGAGGAGAATGGGTAGAGGGAAAAACTTCAAGTTACGCGTAATTTTCTCCGAAAATTAAAGAGCTCTCTTCCCTAGTACTTTCCCTCACTAAAATCCTAGCCTGTTTCCGTCATTTCTTTTTCAGGTATTGTCCTAGGAATCATTTTTGCTATCTTACTTATATAATCAAGTGAAAAAGTATGTGGCCTGTGTCAAAGACAAAGGAAAGGAAGACTGTGACGTCGTCCTTAATCCACCAAAGAAAAGCATGGATACCTAAGAAGATAACGAAGAATCAGGATTCCACTGGGAAAAAACACTACCTTTCCGCATTACATATAATGTACAACTGTATGCTCCAAAGAATTGTTGAAATGATTTTGGGCAAGTAACGAATTAACCGATTAATAACTTCCAATTCCCCCGAATGATCAGTCAAATTAGGGCATGTTTTTGTTTTGGCAGCTTTTTAGCCTCGGCCAAATTTTTATAAAAAGGCTAACGAAAACGACTGGAGCAGCGGCATTTTGATCAAAGTTCAGTTACAAACAGGAAAGAGAGCCCTCACATGGTAGCTTTTCGTTTTTCCTTGAAAACGCGTTTGCCGTGAGTTCATTACCAGTCCTTCGTACACGAAATTGTCCACGTTCCTACATCACCAACCTCCCCCGTCCCTATTAAAGTAGGAACCAAAAGGAAAGCAGATGACATCAACAAAAAGTTACCTATCTAGTCCACCAAAATAATGGTATATCCTCTTGGTTTTTTTCTAACAAATATACCATGACAGAAGGAGCCATAGCCGTTCTTTGCACCATTTCGTTCAAGTTCCAAGTGCTACAAACTTCGGCTCGCGCGCGCCTTAACTTACTGAGCGCTCTAAGAAAACGGTCCAGTTGTTACGTCAGAAACAACAGTTCTCAGTGCAGAAGAAAATTTCGCTTGCTTTATGACCAGTGCAGTTGCTGAGTTAAGAAAAAAAAAAAGGAGCAAGAGTTTGCAAGTAAAAAGTCGTCGAATGCAAAACGTGTCCTTTCATTCACAACACTGAGAAAATATCGAGACCCAAACGATCCATTAAGATCACCGATCACTTCACGTGCACCTCCGCCAATGTAAACAATTGCATAACTTGCACTTATTGTAAAAAGATATACATCGGCGAAACAGGCAGAAGACTAGGTGACCGATTCCGAGAACACCTTTGCGACGTGGAAAGGAATGACAGGGACACATCGAAACCTGTCGCTGGACATTTTAAGTTACCTAATCATTCTAAGCAACACATGGCAATCTGCGGTCTTTCCTTACACTTAGGTAGCACGGAAAGCCGTAAAACTCTTGAACAAAAGCTCATCTTTCAAACCAGCAGTCTAAATCCCACAGGTAACAACGACCGCTTTTCATTCCACTAATTTATTCGTGTTTTTCTCGTTGCCATGTTCCCACCAATAACGTAGCTCCATTTTTTGCCTTTAAAAGCACACACAACCCACCATTCCTCTATTCGCTCCGACGAAGGGCTAACGCTCGAAACGTCAGCTTTTGTAATCGTTACGGTGGCCAATTTACCATTTCAACTTTGTTGATAAATCCAAATTATTTCGTTACCCCCACCGACGCAACCCTAAACAGTTTCTTTGGAAACTATCAGCCTTTATCTTTTTGTAGATTAACTCCAATTTTCAGTTGTCTTTCTATAGATTTTTGTGATTTGCTTGTGTTTTAATTGTTTTATACACATCTGGGTTGGTTTGCGTAACTATTATTTAAAATGATTTGAATATCTCAACAAAATTGAAATGGTAAATTGGCCACCGTTACGATTATAATAGCTGACGTTTCGAACGTTAGCCTTTCGTCGGAGCGAATAGGGAAATTGTGGGTTGTGTGTGCTTTTACAGGCAAAAAAAGGAGCTACGTGATTGGTGGGAACATGGCAACGAGAAAAACATGAATAAATTAGTGGAATGAAAAACGTTAGTTGATACCTGTGGGATTTAGAATGCCGGTTTGAAAGATGAGCTTTTGTTCAAGAGTTTTCCGGCTTTCCGTGCTACCTAAGTGTAAGGAAAGACCGCAGATTGCCATGTGTTGCTTAGAATGGTTAGGTAAATTAAAATGTCTAGCGACTGATTTAGATGTGTCTTTAGAAACTATCAGCCTTTATTCATTATTATTCAAAATGTATTTGTGTCATTTGATATCTATCTAATACAGAGTGTTTCACTTTCAAATTGTGGATTTTTTCTGAAACTTAAATGGGTGGGGTTCTCTTGGTGAGGTACTTGGAATGGAGACTTTTCAATCAAAAGTAACTTCTTGTCAGAAGAACTCTCATTTGGATAATGTTTGCTTCACAGAGCGAAAGAAAGAATTAAAAGGATGTAAAGAAAGTTAAAGAAAACTAGTTAAAATGCCCTTAAAACTGTTGTCTTTTTTAGTTATGCCTTGATTGGCTTCGACTTCATGTACATGTATCTGACTCAGTTTTTCTGGTTCGTTGACATGAACACGTTGAAATTGCTCTGTACAAAATATTTAGAATGATTTTACTCTACGGAAAAACGACCATGGTGTTTGCAGGGACCCTCCACTTAACTCTTTGATCCCTGAGAGTGAGTAACATCTAATTTCTCCTAACAATGTCACCCCTAAATAACACATTAATGTCACGAGAATAAATAAAATGATAACCAATTTAAGAAACTCCCGATTGTTAAAGTGTCTATACGGCCAACAGGGTTTTTACAGTTTTGGTATGTATTTAACATGTCAAAAGGTATTCTTCTTAAATAAAAATTGGATTCTGACGAGTCTTAGCCCTGAAATCGAGCTTTAAACTTCCCGATTTGGCCACGCCCATTGAAGGTGACCGTGAGTCGGGGCAAAAAAGAGATTGGGTTCAGAATGGGTCGTGACGTCAAGTCAGGAACGCGCCTAATCCCGCCAGTTGTTCATTTCACTTTTTTCTTTTTTTTTCAGTAAGGTAGAGTTTTTGGCGACATAAATATTCCCAATAGATGTGTTGTAAAAGTACTGCGTTTGTCAAGCAAAGTAACAAAACGACGCTCGAGACGCTCCTGGAGTGACGTCACTCAGCACCAATCTTCCCTTACGGGGTCAGCTTCATTGGGCTTGGCCGAAGCGGGAACTTTAAAGCTCGATTTTAGGGTGAAGAGGCGTCAGATTCAATTTTTTTTTTAGAATACTTTTTTACAGGTTAAAGAGATACCAAAACAATAAGAGTCCTTTTGGTCGTATGGACACTCTAAACTAATTCTTCTTGTCTGTACAATAAGAAATGTGAACAGCGTGAGGAATACGCATACTGATATCAGGGGGCAATGGGTTAACGAAAGAGAAAACTCAACAGCAAATTTTCCCTTGGAAACTGAAAGCGTTTTCCGTATGTTCATCACCAAACCTCAGTTTTAGAAACTGCGTCAAAGCTGAGACGCCAAACAATGATATCTTGACATTTTTATTTGTTACCTTGTAAATCGATTTATTCAAAATTTGTCTCGCGAAGCCTCGGGTGAAATATTAATAAAGACGATTTAAAGAGGAGGGAAACGAAATTTAAATAAAATCTGCGCACATTTCTCGCTTCCGTTGCAAAGAAATTGTCTCTTTGTTTGTTAACTCATTTCCTTTTACTTCATCTTTTGGAAAACAGTGCATTTGAGTTATTTACCAACTTATGCACGGGTGTCAAAAACGCTCTCAGCAACTGGAGGGCAACCATTTTTCGGGGTTATGTTGGTGTGTGAGTGTCTGAGTAGCCGACGGCGAAAGTATGCTCAGGAGCTGGAATTTTATCATTTGCGGTTTGTCAAGTTCAAGAAATCGTGTGATTGTCAAACAAAATTGTGCTGAAATCTTCAAATATTTATATATTCTTTCACAGTGCACACTAAAACAGAAACCTGATGTTTGGACAAAAAAGTTTGCCTTCGACATCTGCGCGATGTTACTTTTATCAGCCTCGGAAGGAAGAAAAAATTAGATATATGCGGTATTTTTATAGACATTTTTAAGTTTACTACGTACAGGCAAACCTGAAAGGCTATTTAATTTATACACCCACTCATAATTTGTTCCTATTGACTTTTTTATCCAAAGCGTTGATTAGTTGTCTCTGATTCTACTGTAGATAGAATCCTGCACGGGTTCTTAGATCAGCACGACATCAGGTGATGGCAGGTGAATTCAGTGTTACCATAATTGGTCCGAAACGCCTTCAGTTTTGTTCTTTATCTTTCAGTAAACGAATTCATTTGACAAATTTCCTGTTATGCATTGAGGAGAAGGTCACCACTCAGTGCACTGACGAACACAGATACATGAAAAATTCTCATTAATGAAACGAGAGAAGCTAATACATATGTGTTGAAAAATTATATAGAGGATCGATGGGACGGATGAAAAAAATTACTTTGTAAAGTCAAATAGGTATGCTGCACAAAGCTGTGTTTGTTTTCAAATGTCAATGAGACTGAAACAAGGTTTTCCCTTCTACAAAAATTCACTATTTTATTGTTTATCAGGAAATCATGCAATCGATATTTGACAACTCTGAATAGCAATCCTTAAAAAAATCTACGTATTCATTTCATTCAGAATTCAACGCAGAATTAGCTAAGGTTATATCAATCCTTAACCTCATTATGAGATTTTTCTTACTCTAAATAATAATAATCATAATGACAATTATAAACTATGCCACGGGGACATTGAAAAGATAAGACACCTGCTTGCGCGGGGCGGCTAGATCAAAATTTTTAGCGAGACAATAAACATCATTATTGCTTATCGGATCCTAAAACTTCGTTCCCACCAACAGCGCTAAGAAAAGTAGAAATGATTCCTGCTCGTTCAAGACCTTTTTGTTTTTAGTTACTTTACATTCACCTCCGACGCATTTTAGAAAAACTCTCAGCTGGTAAAGTAATCACTTATTCCAAATCACACGCGAGATGTGTGAAGTTCCCCGATGGGGGCTACACGGCCTAATTTAGCCACTAACTAAGTGGCTTGAATATTTGAGTACTTTATTTAATTAGATCGCTCCACATACAATTCTGCCAGAGCGGGAGACTTTACTCTTGCTGCAAAGCAAAGAGTTTGCACTTTTCAGCTCTAAGCTTTGCGTGCCTCGATTTTGAAACTGAAACCATGGCAGAGGTATCTACAGCGACTTATTGTTCAGTCGATAGCACAGAGCTGGACAGTTTTATGATTAAAAATCCTTCCACGGCTGCAATTCGAGGTGACTCTGATAACCAAGATGTCGACGTGGAGAATCAACGTTGCTGCAACAGTCAGAGGATCATCGTTGCTATTATCGTTCTTCTTGGAATAATGTGCTTGATAATTGGAATCGTTTTAATCTCGCTTGCCAACGATAAACACAGGGACGAATGCGATGAAAAACAGGAGAAAAGTCACCAAAAAAACCAAACTCAAAACGCAAACTCAGACGCGTGCGCGCCGTCAGAGGAAGCTGTGAGAGTGTCGCTTCACAAACTTCTCGAGAACATTCAGTTCGAATCTTACGTCTTAAACCCGAATTTGCTCTATTTCAAGCCAGGTAAGACGCCCGAGGAAATCCGTCGTAATTTCAAACCCTACGATCCGACACCTTCCGAGATCAAACGAAGAACAGACGGAGCTTGGCGATTGCTTACGGAGATCAATGAGACAGATATCGACTTGGCCAAACTGAAGCCACGAGAGAGAAAAGCAGTATCACAAGTGAAATTCTATCTTCGGCACGTCTTCGGACATCCTTACGACGGAAATTACTATTCGGGTGATTGGATGTTAGGTCCGAATTTCTTCTGTTGGCAGCCGATCTGCATGCTGGGAAACGAAATTTCCGGTAATTTGCAGCATTTTGCACCAAGAAATTTAAGCGATATGGAAGTCATTCGGAACATTTTGAAGGCTTACAATAAATCGATTAGTCAATACACCCAAAATGTAAAACTTGGAGTAACGACCGGCATGATTGGTTCGATTGAAGAGTGTCGAGCGGGGATTGATTCCTTGAAGGAACACTTCAGCCATATTTACATTCAGAAAGAAGGTATGTCTCTATTAGCGCGCAACTGGTTTCACCAGCTTGTATAAATGCGTGTGTGTATTCTCTTTTTATCTAAATAGTTGCTAAATATTAAAAACTCGTAATTGGTATGATTTCGAAAACGTGGCAGTTTCGAGTTCCAAACAAATTTTACTCACGTTACATTATCACTATAAATTTTAAATCACGTTACCGAAATTTCTGCGGCTTCTTTGAGTACATGCGCGGATAAACATTAATCGGAGTGAATGCGTCACTTCTTTGTCATTCTGAGCTGAAATCAGTTGATTAAACCGTAGGAGTCGGCACGTAAACGGTTAAGTCCGATATCGTAAGTAAAAGGTACTGACACACTGAAAAAAATCGATATAGTGTTCCTCAGACAGACCGATTTCAGACGCTATATTTTTGAGCGCTGTTAGGACGGTGTGACTGTCAAGCTTCCTATGTTACACTTTTTACTGCGTTTCGGCATCTCTTGAGGACTTTAAAAAAGTCGTATGATTGATTTCTTTCAATTTATAATTCTAAGAACCCTACTGGCAGTTCCTCACAAAGATAAGCGTGACCCTCTAAACGCATGCTGGGATGCTCTCTAAGCTTACCGCGGAATATTTATGCCATTTTCTATAATCTGGTACGAATAAGCTCTACCAATTTGATTGACACTGCACGACGCCATCCGAATTTGAGACTGAAAGACAACTGAAATTAGTTAAGGGAAGATTTTTTTTCTTTTGTTAAGATCTGCAAAAGCCTACAATTTCAGAATCATTCATTGTAACAAACGGAATTGTTCACAGCAGTTAAACAGAAAAAAAGATAAGGAATATAATAGCCATACTTTATTTATAAGCGTCACTTAAACCAGCGTCTTGTTAATGTAAACTAAAATCGTTAAATTGTAAGTTTGGATCAAACTCTCTCAATAACGGGAAGTTGTTTTTCTGATAAACTCACGCCATCAAAATTTGTATAAAATAACATTTATTCGCGTTCAAAACAATGTAAGAAAAGTCTCTTTGTAGAATTGTTTAAAGGATTAAAAAAGGCAAATTAAATTTGCTACTGAATTTTAAACGAATCAATCAAAGTTTAAAAAATGATTTGAAAACAGATTTTGAAAGTTACCAATTTTACATTGTATTCATTTTGCTTTACAACACTCTCCCATTGGTCATTAATTAAAACCGGCCTTACTCACTCTCTAAACCAATTAGACTCAGCCATAAAACCATTTGTAACTAAGTTCTCCGGCGCCGTTCAGTTTTTGTTCTCAATGGTTTCCTGTGATGTTTTTCCTTATTGCTGATTGGCCGCTAAATTTTGTTCCTGCGGCACTCCATCAAAAGGCGGTCTACATGTCGATTAAATTATATGGTTTTATCAAATGAGTTCAGAATGTTAAAGAGTTTCTAAAACTCACATTTTAAACGTTAGCCCTCGTCTCGATTAGTATTTTTAAAATTCTTCTATAAGATATCACCACGGTCTTAATAATCCCATAGGAATTAAAAAGAGAATATTTAATCAAAATAAAACTTCAGGTCACGGAAAAATTAAAAAGTAGTTTTGAATGAGCCATGCACGTGCAAGGGTTTGATAAGAAAGGAGAAGATCTTATATACATATATTTTTTTTCCACCAGGAGTGTTAAAAGAACTGTTTGTGCAAAAGCTGCTTCATTCCTCCTTCTACGGAGGATTGACAAAGGAAATGAGGGATGAATGGAAGAAACGCACAGGAAAGACGGTGGAGAGCTCCATGGAGGAATTCTTGATTCAATTTTTCGGTGCACCAATGAATGGATTATTCAGGTAAATAATGCTGAGTAGACATGCAAAATAGCCAAAGAAAATCTCGGTGAATTCCCAAATTAAGGATGCATATTGAAACATGCCCCTTCATGTGAGAGAAGGAGAAGTGGAAGATTAGCTGTTTCACCTCCGAGATCTCCCTTGGTCATTCTCTTTATAAATTTCTTATGATGTAATTCGAGAGAATCTCGTTTTTATCAACTAATGAACCCCTGACCGTTTTTTTTTTTTTTTTTATCATTCACATACTTTTTCTGCTTGATATTTTATTGATACTGTAGGAAGAAACTCTATGTTAATCGCTCATGGTTTCGAGCCCTGAACTTTCGGGTCACGAGGGCTACGCTCTAATTTTAGGGCCTAAAATGGATCATTGTGTCGTGTTGTTGGGTAAAATGCTTAAAACTCTCACACCCAGGGGTACAAATGGGAGTCGGAAATTGCAAGCTATCAGAAAAAGACGGATTTCTTTGGTAACCAGCTGTGCTGCCTGAGAAACCCAGCCTAGAAGAGCAGCGGCACTCTTTTGTCATATCATCAAATCATAATAAAGCGACTTAATAATATTGCTTCTTCCTATTTTTGAGAGCCACCTGTATCTGTCACCTGCGAAAAAAGATAATAATCATTAGTAAGAAAGATGTGTTTTGCCAGACAGGAACACAAAACATAAACCCGCTGAGAACTTGATCGCAGACCAAGGAATGCAAATTTTACATCTCGATGCGAATGAGAATGTAATTCCTTACTTGAGAAAACGCATTTTTTAAGGAATAGGCAAACGCAAAATCGGAGCATCTCTTACTTGGATTGTTAATTTTCAGGTATCTGGAAAACGAGCACATGCAACATTGTGTTCCAAGCAACATTTCCAGCGGTTTTTTTAACCGCCCCTTGAAATACGTGTACATAAACGGCACACCGGATATGTCACAGCCGACCGTGAGGAACCTGAGCACGGGAGAGATCCTCAACGGGCCACAGACTTATACCAGCATTTTGTCCTATTTCATCACGACTGACATGACCCCTGACGAAGTGTACAAGAAGGGATGGGAAATGGTCAATCAAACCTATCCCCAGGTACTTAAGAACGAATTTGTATTTTCTGTTCGAAACAAGATCTTCCATCAGAATTGGCCTTGGCCACTGCAGGGTTTGTTTTGACACTTTTTAGACAAATTGAACGGGATTTTTAGGTTATTTTCTTTATATTCGGGTGGAATTATTATATTGACGACGCTAACTATTTGGAAATAGCTTAAGCGAGAGTTATTTAGGTCTAGGTTTTCCTTAGGTATTTACCCAACCATGACAACTACTGGTCGCCTAACAACTTGGGACTGGTTCTGCTCTTTAGTTAGTACTAGATCTTTTGTCTGGTACTCACGCAGCTCAGCTCAACGAAACGAGTTCTCCATAAGCCCCATTTTAACTTGCAGCTTATATTTTTGCTGTCATGTAGATCCTTGCACTTGCGAGAAACCTCACGGGAAAAAAAAGAGACTCAGATGCCACAGTAGTGGAGGAATTCAAAAAAAGAATAACAGCTCAAGACATGTTCTACAACAAAGAACCATTACCAGCCAACGAGAGCAACCAGTTGGCATTTGAACGTTGCAGTACGATCGAAGGAGCCAAAGAATTTTGTCCCAAAAGATGGGAAGCCCTGCAAAATTGGTTCAAAGCCTCTAGGGAGGTAATTAATACAACGTCTAACTGTACTGGTGGCGCAACTGACGTAAATGTTAATTTTCAACAATTAAGTTTAATCTGTTATGGAGATAATAATAATAATAATAATAATAATAATAATAACGAATTTTTATACAGGATTGAAAACCCATCAGTGTGTAACACTGTTGTCCTTGGGGTCCTGTGAAAAAAAAAAGAGAAAAAAAACAGAATAATTTACCTTATTCTGTTTCTATTTCCTTTTGTGATCCTCGCAGTAAAGAATAACAGATCTACCAGTTAAGTTGGCTTGAATTTTCTCAGGGTGGTAAAGACAATTTTCGAGTTTCCCTCGACTCCGCGACTGTGTAGTGAGAGCCTAAAAAACCAGGACAAATGTGTTGGCTCTCACTTGTTTCAAGGGAAATTTTATTGTCTGAGCTCCTTCCTGTGCCTCTTTTCTTTTTCCTTTCTTTTTTTTTTTTTTTTTTCTTTTTTGCACATTTCTCTTTGAGTTTTCGCAGTATCAACTAATTTCTTAGAACTAAAGACAGATTCCGATTGTATAAAAATCCTAACTTACGAAAACGCTCGTATGCCTCAAAATCTGAAAAATGCAACGTATCTTAATGGAAGTTTACTTTTCTGTATTTCTTCATATTACCTTGTTTTTAAAATTCTAATATTTTCATTTCTATTTTCCGAAGGCTATGAGTTTCTTAGAACCAAAAACAGTCAAAATGTTTCATTTCACTGGTGCCAAGCAGACCACGCCAAGCTGTCCCGTTCAACTCGCCCCAGACTTCAATCCTTCCTCGGCCGCGCAAAGCTACACAAACAGTGATGCAGATTGTTCAAGGAACTGCAGGTGAGGCAGAGGAACTACGATCAAATAGCCAACAAAGTAAAGTTTCCGGAGGTTCCTTTATTTTGAATGATACCGCTGACCTTCCTTATTAAGCTACTTGAACTTTTGTAGGTACCAAGTTCCGTTTTTTCTCGAAAACATGGGTCCAGTCTTCAGTGAATGGAGTGTCAATGCTCACGAGGCGAGACCTGGACACCACACTCAGGTAGGTGCATGATTACAGTAGTCCCTGACAGTACAAGGGTAAGGATTTGAAGGTAAAATTGTTTGGTATTTAGTTCCCTCCAGGGATGAAAAAAAAAAGTATCCGGCCAGATCGAGTCTGTGAGTTGTACTCTTGAGCAGGTGGCTTTACTCTTGCATTGCTTGTTACTAAAGTTTGTAGGATTGAATACTGCTACCGGTAAACGGTCACGAATACCTGAGTAAATTCTCAGGGGGATGGGGGGAGGGGAGACGCCCTTACAATGAGCTGATATCCTATCCGGGGGATCAGGGGGAGCCTCGCAACCGCCTCATTCTACTGAAACTGGGATTAGTGGGATAAGATAAGAGGAAATGTTTTGGTTTGTCAGCTGACCTTACATTATGAGGCTTGTTATCGATATATCTTATAAATTTCAATTCCTGTCTTTAAAAGGCTCAAGGTTTTGTTGAACATTTCACGGACAAATGTGGCGGTGTGATAGGCTGGGTGAACCAGATCTCCCAGTCCATGGCATTTGTGGAGGGCTGGGGACTATATGCTGAGATACTTATAGCTGAAGATACTGATTCGTACGATAATAAGCCGTGGCAGAGATACGGAGCCCTAAAATGGAGAGTAAGTTGATTGTTGTCAATACTTGACACAAAGGACGCCTGATCAGAGTTTGCACATTGAAAATGGTGCTTTATTCAATAGAGGTTTTGCACAGCAGCCATGTCGGATGGCAGGAACATTGAAAATATTTTGCATAAGAAAGAAATTTTTTCCCATGGGAAAAATAATCTATTGTTCCTGCCATCCAACATGGCTGCTGTGCAAAACCTCTTTATGGCTTAGCTGATACTCAGCAGAGAGCTAGATCAACGTTTTCTTTAAACTTAAAATTTGATGGCGAGCTGTAAGGGTTTATTTTGTTAACCTCGCAAAATTTTTTCCGCAAAATAAATATTTAGAGCCGGATCGTTTTCCTATGCACAACAACGAATAGTCGCCGTCGGAGACTTGAATTGAGCAATCGCTTGAGGGTACAATTATCCTCCAGGGTTTTCAAGGATATACTACATGTAGTAAATTTTTGGTGATCTTACCTATGAAAATAGTGAGTTTCATGGTATTTTGTTCGTTTTCCAAGGGTCTTCGTAGTACGAAATATACTCAAACTTTCGTGCACGCCGTTGTCACAGCTTCGCATGGTCTCGTACCCAGACCTGCAACAGCTAACAATATCAGTTAAACGGAAGGGTCTGGGGATGAGATTAGGCTTCGCATTATCATGGCTATATTTCTTTTTTACCTTTAGCTGTGGCGGGCGCTCCGTCTTGTTCTCGACGTAGGTCTCCATAGTAAAAGTATGACTCGCCGGGAAGGATTGGATCTATTGGCCAATTACGCCTGGGACACCTCAGATATTGCGAGCAAAGAAATGACTCGATACCAGTCTGGCCCAGGTCAGGCTAGTGCGTACATGATCGGTCAGTTGATGATTCAGAAGTTAAGGGACTACGCAGAGATGAAGTTACAGGAAAAGTTTGACCTAAAGGAGTTTCATTACCAGGTAAAATGTAATCGTAGAGTCTAGAACTAAATACGTTGCCTTTGAGACTTTCGATGTTATATGATTGGCTTATACCATTTTATATTTGTGTGAAACCGTTAAATTGCACTTTTTTTTTTTGGACACCAAGAAAAACTCACAAACCTTGTTTTGATTTTTAGATTCTAAACCAAGGCTCTGCGCCGCTGAGCTTCCTCGAGAGTCACATCAAACAGTATATTGCCTGCAAGTTAGACAATAAATCTCCCGGATGCAAACTCATCTTGCAGCCAATAAGCGTTGAGGTAAAAACGAAGCGAAAAAGCCATGCTGAGAACCAACTTTCCTCAGAATATTCTGGCTATTTCAACCGGCCTTTTCCGAGGAGGCTTTATGTATGATGAACTAGCGCAATTTTAGCATAATTAGTATTTCTAGTTAGTAATGATGGCCCTGCTTTGAGTTTGAAAAGGAATTCCAATCAACAAGAAGTCGAGGTCATAAGTAGATGCTTTCATTGGCAGCACCCTAAAGGATCATTAGGTGCATTTGAATTTTTTTCCTAATTCCCAAATTTTTTCACACAATTTTGAAAATAGTGCATGTATCCGAACTCACTTTTATATGTTGTTAATAACTTTCGTTATCTAATATATACATATTCAGTAACTCCATTAGCAGTTCAACCACGTGTCTCGTGTTACATGGAAAACTTCAGAGAATTTGTTTCGTAATTGGGTTATCGAGTCGGGAAATTCATCTCAATCCATTCTTTAAAAAAGAGCATTGAGTTTTTACCAAGCCATTGTTAGGCAACGAACCAATTGGACTATAACTTAAAGCATTAATGCCTAGCTTGCTTTAGTCTACTTTTCTTAATAAACTGCTCGTGTGCTGCAACTTGCTAAAAATTTAGAAAAAACGTTTGTTATAAACTAGGATGGGAGTATTTAAGATATTTCGGTAATAAGAGTGTAATCAAAATCAAAACTAGGTTTTCTTGAACAATTGACAAGTTTGACAACTTTGTAATCAAATAAAGTGTGAGTGGGTGTATGTTTTCGACTTCTGGTTACATCCTTGTTTCCCTGTAGCGCTGACAACGTAAACTGCTTCGCTTTTAGGCTTCTGCTTTTCTGCTTCTCTTTAACAAAGTTCTCGTTACAGGATCGGCTATTTATCTTGTTCCACCAATAACTTGTCACCCGGCCTCCCTTCTTTCTTCGGGTACAGCGCAAATGGCGCCATAGACCTGTTGCACTCCAGTTGTAGTGAACTGAAATAGAGAAAAGAGCGGCCTGTTTCTCGCTGTTGGGCCTTAAATAGTTGAGGTCTGCTGTGTAGGCCAAGATTATCCACGTGCTAATGAGGATCCTCGCACAATATCAAAATGAGCCTTCTATTACTGGCAGTTGACTTAAGTAACCTGTTATCACACTGTTTTATTTATCCTCGTAAGTGTTGCTAGTCGGAAACTTAAAAAAAATTGATAAACTGAACGAAATTTAGATGAGACATAACAAAGTTACATGTGGGAACCGGCAAGAGGCAAACTAGATGGCTTTTCAGGCGTGGCCTAAAACTCAGCGAACTCGGAATATCCGGGACAAGGGGTCAGTCTTAAAAAGCATGACGAATATTTCGAACAGCGCACTTTCAATGTGTTTATGCGATCGAGGCGGAAATCTGAGCCGCTAATCAGTGCATATCTGAGAGGAAAAAATTTCTAGGGACTTTGGACTAGTTTTCTTTAACTTTCCTTACTTGTTTGATAATATTTATTCCGCTCCTTGTAGCTTAACTATTCAAGCAACAGTTTTTCTGTCAAGAAGTTACTTTTGATCACGCAAAGTCTCTATCATGTCAGGTAACTCACCAAGAGATCCATATTTTTCTTCACAAACAATCAGACAGAAAACAAAACAACTAAAGTTTCAAGTCCCTTATAACATTTCCTTGCATTGAAATAAGATGGTAATTGAACAGGAAGAAGATCTTTTGCAGGCTGTTCACGTTTCAGAAGAAGTATGGCTGTGTTACTTTAAACAGTCCGTACGCTGCAACAGCGTCTAAGAAAAAAGCGCATCCAATCTTGATATATCGACGAGCTTGACCTCCTGTTGTAGATAGTAAGGTCGTTCGCGCAGCTTCAGGCATTTTCTGTTTTGCTGGTTTCAAATCTTCTCCCTTCGCTTTCTTCATCTTTTCATTCATGTCTGTTAGAGCTGAGAACAGCCTGGCGTGTATGTGTGCATCACTCTTCGCAATCTCTTTTTCTGCCTTGGCTTTCAACTGGAATCTTTTCATATCCTCCTTTGCCTGCTTGCACAGATCTTCAACATTGTCCAAATCATCAAAGTACTTGTCGCATCGTTTTTCAAGTTCATAGAATTGTCTTCGCACTTTTTCGATCGCGCTTTCCTTCTCATCGGTTGGATAACGTACTCTTGTCACAAAACTTTTGCTAGCAACTGAAGCCATTTCGAGTCCTTTTTACTTGCAAACTCCGCTCTTTGTTTGTAGCTCAGCAACTGTTCTAGTCGGAACGCAAGCGAAGTTTTCTTCTGCTTGTTGTAAGTGACATAACAATCAAGACGTTTTCTAAGCGTGCGCTCAGTAAGTTGAAGCGCGCGCACGCGCTTTGCAGCACAAGGAATAACGAAAAGAATCAAAGAGGAAAGACTATGAATCCTCTTTGAGGAATTTTATGAGAAGAAAAATTAAAGAGCTTTAATACCACTTTAGTGATCGACATAAGAAATTATTGTAGTTGTTATTTGTTTTATTTGTTTCCTTCTTTAAGCGGAGAGTCCCTACAAACCACACGATCGTATTTTTTGGCGTAGATTAAATCAGTGACTGACACATCATGCTTCTGTGAAGAATGAAGATATATCGACAGTAATGAAAAATAACAGTGACAACGATGATTATTGATGCAGCAAAACTTATTGGGGTAGTACATCGAGGAAGCGAAATAAAAAAAAATATGGCAACAACTGCTTGGTTATTAGGTCGATATATATTTTTTTTTGTTTGGTTTTTTTTCCGTCCAGTCTTTTTATTGCAGTGTGGTACGCCTTAGAATATTTTTCTTTTCAAGCATAATGCCTGTAGGCCTCGAAGGACTGCAAATTCTTCGCAGACTTTTCATCGTTACTCTTCGGTTTTCCTCTTTTGGGCGGGTTCAGGATTTCGGAACAGCCTTCCCTCTTGGGCTCGTTGACGCATTCGGCATAATTTTCGATGTGTTCTTGAAGAAAGGCGAGCGGTGAAGAACCTTGGCTCAATACCTGAGAAGTAAGTTTAGACAATTTTAACTAAACACAAAACGATAAGAGAAAATCAAATTATCAGACGAAAAAAAGAAACGCATTTTGCTGCCACAACCAACTAGGAAAATGAGTCAATTGAAGATACTTTTTTCTCTCCTTCACTCAAAGAGGAGAAATCATAAATCATAAATCAAATTATTTTTATTTTGTCATTCACCTGGTAGTGGAAGTCTTTGAGATTGAATTTTTCACCCAAAGCATTTTCCGCATAATTTCTGTTTTTCACAAGGGCTATCCTGCCAACCATATACGCGGTGGACTGGCCTGGCCAGCTCTGATAACGAGTTACCTGTTACATAGAAGAAATAAGGTCATGAAAGTCTAGTAACGCATTTTTTGCAATAGCATATCAAAATATTTACTGGATGACGACCACAACGTGTGTGGCAGACAGTTTCTTTAATAAGTGTCTAAATCTGTTTCACACTCTTGGGTTGGTGAAGAGAATGTACAGTTCAAGTGTTTTACACAAAAACAACAATGCAATGTCCCTGGCCAGTGTTCGAAGTGAATTTTCCGCGCATTCGCTTAGTCATGGGACGTCTTGGTGTCTCTGACTACAGTGAGGAAAATTATGAAGATTCCAGACCACACCCGAATCTCAGTTCACCTTGGCTGCTAATAACGCCGATCTGAAAGGACTCAACTGAGATCTCCTGTTTATTTCTAAGCATCACGGGATAGCATCAGACCCTGAATACATTACAAAGAACTTTGGAGAAACAGAATAGAGAATACAAGAGCCAGCAGAGGGAAATTTCAAGAGTATACAATACAATACAATACAATAGAATGTTCTTTATTTCGAGAGGGTAGACACATGATTAACCCAGTAAAGAGTTTTCTAACACATGGCCCTCTAATAAACCCACCCAACCCACCCCAGGGGAGGACATCCATCACACAGTAATCTCGTGCTTGGGAAATTAACGTCTCCTACCCCTAACCCTGCAGGAGACGGGACCTCCATTTATTCGTCCCTATCCGTGAAGACTAGAATATCTAAACCATTTCTTGATGTTATAGAAAGGCAGCAAATTCTTCTCAATTATTTTAAGACCTTGAGTGCTGGTCCGGCCGGGGCTCGAACCCTCGACATCCCGCACAACAGTCCAGCGTTCTATCCATTGAGCCAACCGGGAGGCGGTTAGCTCAATGGAGAGTAGTATACACTATACCACATACTTTTACCTTAGAGACATTGATACTCTTCTTACCTCTTTACGGGTGAAGTCAGAGTCATCCCAGGCCTTATCGACGAATAACTTGATAGCTTCATCTCTTTTCATTCCTGTGTAATGGAGCCCTGTGTCTACAATCATTCGCACTGCTCGCCATATCTGAAAACGCAGATACGTTAGTATCGACACCTTTGAGAAGCTACTTTTCATCTTTTGGATTTTTTATTTGCTAGGAGCAATATGTGAGAAAAAATCCCTTAGAGGCTAAAACGAGAAGGAACGAGAAGGAACTCGAATCCAGGGTACTGTGATGGGAGACAAGCGCTCTTATCGGTATGCCATCTCAACTTTACCATTTTATTCTTTTCTTAATTTAATATCATTATTGCTCACCTGCCATTTCAGCATGCCGTACTTTTTTAATGGTCTTCCATCGTAAACATCAGTTTCGTCTGATATTAATGGATTCTCGCAATAAAGAGCCCATCCTTCTAAAAACGCCGTGTAATATGTCTTCGAGCTTAACCAACCAATTGGACCTCCACAGGTGTCCTTAAAGTGCTCTCTACTCCCTTGGATCTACAACAGCAAACATTATAGGTGATATCTGAGATAAGAAGAATTGTCCAGAGGAAAGTCGAATTGCAGGAATTTCAAAAATAAACAAAACAACTCGACTTTCTAAAAATTAGCTTTAGCTGTGGCACATCAGCGAGGTAGCTTTTCTTAAACTGTTTCCACTCTTCAAATTGCATCTTGAAGTATTAGATTGTGGGAAGGGAGATAAGTAGGATAGTTCGGAGAAAAAACTTTTGGAGCAGACGAGATCGAACATTACCTCAAATGACTCGGGAATCGAATTCAGGTCACAGCGAAAACACCGTTCCTACATTTTGATGTTAGACTTTCGAACCAAGCCGTCTCATAAGAGTTAAAAATAGTCAGAGCGTTTAAAAACGCATACCGATTTTTGCAACCTCGTTCCCAGGGCCTTTCCCCTTAGCTAGGGGTGGGGCGGGAAAAGGGGGCCTTTTCCCGCCCCACCCCCAACTCCACCTCCAACTAAGGGAAAAGGCCCTGGGAACGAAGTTGTGATTTTTGGTAAAGCCAAAAAAAAATGGTACCTAATTACCAATATACCCCTGTTTTAACAAATCTCGTGTTCGGAAAGTTGCGACTTTCCCTTCCTTTTTCTGTGCCCTCCCAACTCTCCAATAGTGTCACATTGTAAGTTAATTTGGTTACAAAGGCATGGCTTAGATAAGGCAACAACAAACGTTAAATATGAAATTTTCACCTGGATATGGTGACCTGGACGAGCCTCGTGAGCATTAACACTCCACTCAGAAAACCTTGGCCCCAGTCTATCCAGGAAGAAAGGAATGTTGTAATGGGCAGGCTCGGTGCACATTGTATCACTTCCGTCGTAGCTCTGTATGCCGCTGGAAGGATTCAGGTCTGGTCTCAGTTCTATGGGACAGTTGGGTGTCGAGTGTTTGTCCCCAGCGAAGTAAAACATGTCGGTAATTTTGGGGTATAGCATACTCATAACCTAATTAAACAAGAGAATGATCATGTTCAAAAAGGTAATCATAAAGAACAATCAGAAAAAAAGACATAATTTCATTCAGAACCAGTCAGGCCTAAAGGTAAGAACGAGTAAATTGCCTCGAATGAGAGACCTATGGTGATATCAAAGCAAATGGGATTTTATTCCAGTGACTAAAATCAATATCAGAGACAATTGTCAGAGAATTGAAATGATAAAGTTGATAGAAAGGAAAATTTAAAAACAAGGAATTATGGCTAAGAATAAAAGATAACCAATCAGTTTATAATTTTAGACCGATTGTACAACGTTGTTCCTTATTTGATGGTTATTTCCTTTACATTTCATTAAACTTCCTGCTTTTACCAGCGAAAATCACCAGCGTACTAGCCCTTTCGTTCGAAGCCTAAGCTTAATTTACTAGAAATAATCAAACTTAACTTCAACATTGGCTGCAAACAAATGAAAAAGTACGAATCAGTTCATACCGATCTGGCCTCCGTAAACCATTTTTCAAGGGCTTCCCATCTGGTTGGACAATATTTCTTTGCACCCTCAATATTGCTGCATTTTTCGTGCGCATCGTCATTAGATTCGTTTGCAGGAAAGGTTTCATCATTGAAGTACTCTTCGGAAGAGTTTAACTTTTCCTTGAATTTCTTTATAGCTGTAGTTTCGTTTTGTTCCCCAGTTGCTCTTTTAGCGGCTTCCACAGCCTATGTAGGTAAAAAATGTAGGTGAAAGTCTGTAGTTGAGCCAAGTGCCCATTCAGATGGAGTCAATCTCGGTTTCCTCAGCACGAAGTGACCAGGAGTATCTTTACTTCCCCCCTGGATGGGTAACTCCCAAACAATAGATCAGGCTTACCCGACAATTCACGGGTACCCATTTATACTCAAGGGTGTATTCTACAACCCAGACCTATCGACCGGGAGTCCAGTGCACCAACCCCAGGTCCCCGCGTCTCCCGACACACAGGTAGTGTAGAACCAGTGAGGCTGAATCAGCGAGAAAGTAAACAAAAGTTCTTTTAGGACGCTCTATCAATACCGACTTATTGCAAAATCCTTACTTCTTTACTAACCACTCACATACATCGTGTCGCAAGCATTATTTAAGGCTTTAACTTTGGCCAGTTTTCGGATCGCTTATGTTCAAAAAAAGATAAGTTAACAGCAGAAAAAAAATTAAGGAAGGAAGCAAATTCCGCTACCACTCGCAAAACCGAACTGTGCATTAGTTATAGGATATTTAGTCTCACTGCAATGAAGGTGTAATAATAATAATAATAATAATAATAATAATAACTTAATATTTATATTGCGCAAATTAACATGTGAATATGATCAAATGCGCATCACAACACTTTTCGGGGGACTTTGACCGGACTGCATCAGCAGTTTACAAACAATCGAAGGAAACTTATTTGAAGATGCCCCCTCCCCCCAATCCCAGTAAACAGGCCAGACCACATCACAGTAATCTCGTGAGTGAGTTTTTTAACGTCCCCTGCCTAACCAAATTAGCTAATTAGTAGATGCAGGAGACGGGACCTACGGTTTATTCGTCCTTATTCGAGAAGACTAGAATGTCTATCCATTTCTTGATATTATAGAAAGGTAGTGCGTTCTCCTCAGTTATTTTAAGACCTTTAGTGTTGGTCCGGCCGGGGCTCGAACCATCGACCTCGACCTCCCGCACAACAGTCCAGCGCTCTAACCAATTGAGCTAACCGGGTGGCGGTTAGGTGTGTAACGTTATTCTGTATTTCTATCATTCGAAATCACGCACTCACTCAAAATATATATTTGCGAATCACCTATCGTGAAACTCTGTATTAAGAGAAGGAAAGTCTTGCTGGGAACTGGGCAGATCAATTCGATCAATGAATGAATCGAAGCCATTTATCCTATGACAATTCTAAACAAAGTATGAAAAGCTCTCAAAGAACCCTCCAAAAGAGTCCTATTCATCGATAAATTGATTTCAAGTCTGCGAAATACATACCAAGGGGTACAGCTTATTTAACTGCTCCCATCCCAGTCTGTGCACATCCATCGGTGTCATATCATTGGTCGTGAAATATGGTAAGATCTTAGCGTAGGCTTTGGAACCGTTCAGCTTGACACCGTCCGATAGTTCTGGTTTTGTTCGCCAAGATGTATTTTCCTTTCCATCGTACCAAACGTAAGCTAAAGGTAGAGAGGCCAAACCGCTGGACACGTTACTTGGAACGCAGTAGCGGTAATGTTCGTACTCAAGATACCTACAAGACAGTAATTTGTACATAAAGGAAAAGCATGCTCCAGAAACCATAAAGCTTGATCTGTAACATTAAAAAGTGTCCATAAAAGCCACCCCATCTCACCTCGTATAGTGCCGATTAGAATTCAAAACTGAAAAATTAGGTTCACTGGTTTTCTTTTGGGTTACAGGCTCATAAAGCTATTACTGAGAATGTTTCTGGGAGACTGTTACGTCAAGATAATTTGTTCTCATCTACTCAGTCCTTAAATAAATGTGACTTGGCCATCGTTGACAGTTTTGCTAGCTTTAAAAAACTCATTACAGTGGCCAGTTACATACTTTATCAACTCAGTTGATAAAAACGAACTTTCTTGTAATATGAATAAAGGCTGATAATTTCTAAAGAAACTGTTTGGGGCTGCGTGGGTGGGGGTAACGAAATAATTTGGATATATCAACAAAGTTGAAATGATTAAGAATTCCATTCCTTTTTCTCAGTTTCTAAGACTTCGTCGTTTGTAGTGACGACTCTGATTTCCACCACAAATCAGAGTCAATTTCAGGTGCCAGTTTTTCGATAAACGTGGTTACCCTGTTTCTGTCGTTCAAGCGGGTTACCACCGCGCCCAACTTATTGATCGACATTCAGCACTAGAAATGTCACAAAAGGAAGATTCCGACCGCATTCCATTCACTCTCACGTTTCACCCTCACAACCACTCAGTTAAATCCATCATTCTTAAAAACTTTAAACTACTTCAAAACGATCCAGAGACAAGCACTATCTTTTCGCAGCCTCCGCTCATTTCATTCAAACACGACAAAAACATAGGCAATTTTCTGGTCAGAAGTTCTTTTCAGACTAATGACCAACCAGGCACTTTTAAATGCGCTCGTGCACGATGCAAAACGTTTCCTTTCATTCACAACACTGATAAAATATCGGCACCCAAACGATCCATTAAGATCACCGATCACTTCACGTGCATCTCCGCCAATGTAATCTATTGCATAACTTGCACTTATTGCAAAAAGATATACATCGGCGAAACAGGCAGAGGACTAGGTGACCAATTCCGAGAATACCTTCGCGATGTGGAAAGGAATGACAAGGACACATCGAAACCAGTCGCTAGACATTTTAATTTACCTAATCATTCTAAGCAACATATGGTAAACTGCGGTCTTTCCTTACACTTAGGTGGCACGGTAAGCCGTAAAACTCTTGAACAAAAGCTCATCTTTCAAACCGGCTGTCTAAATCACACAGGTCTCAACGAACGCTTTTCATTCCACCAATTTATTCTTGTTTTTCTCGTTGCCATGTTCCCACCAATAACGTAGCTCCATTTTCTGCCTTTAAAAGCACACACAACCCACCATTCCTCTATTCGCTCCGACGAAGGGCTAACGCTCTAAACGTCAGCTTTTGTAATCTTTGCGGTGGCCAATTTACCATTTCAACTTTGTTGATATATCCAAATTATTTCTTGTAATATCCTCACCCACGCAGCACCACATTTTTTTCTTCTTCCAACATAGCTTTATTTATACTGTTATGTTGCTTAGTTTGGTACACTTATATGCTTACAAAGGATTACCACATCTTGAAAACCAACTAGACATTTTTAGTACCAGTTTTACGCAACAAAAGGTTTGGTTGTCTGGATTCGTCAAAGGAAAGATAAATAAAAATAATGTGACCATTTTAAACTCCATTGCTTTACCTCAATAGCTTAGTCATTGGCTTCCCAATGTACTCCACAAGGTATTGACTGACGGAGTCATTTACCGTCATTCTCTGATGGTTACCCCTCCACTGGGTTTTCATTTCGTCCGTGAGCTTGTCGTAATAATTCTCGCGAAGAGCTTGAGTAACGTATTTCTCATATAACACACCTGGAAATTAAGGTTGAAAAAATGGAATAAAAAAAGCTGTACGAATTCAACGAGTGTCAACAAACATCCGAAGCTGCATTGTTTTTATTTTAACTCGCTCTAAATTATAGTCGGCAAAATTTGCGCGTTTCTCGGCAGATGGAAAGCTAAAACCAATCGCTTCTTCATTGTCAGCTTCGTTTTTCGCGCTTCAAGCAGGGTGACTGTTTTTGCTTCATCTCCCATTCTAGTACTATTGGTTTTGGTTTCAGACTCTCGAGAGGCCTAGGGTTTCAATGAATATGTGCAATGGTCCGTTTAAATATGCAGTGTTCATTGAATAGTTTCTGCTTACGATGCGGTCATTATTTTTTACCCTGGTGGAGTGTGAGAATTTTGGTTCTATCACGATTAAAATTACCCAATCCTCCCATAAGGCTTTCCAATATTTTTATGACCACCACCCATCCCCCCATCCCAATATTCTTTAGTTCCTTCTTTATACTCCGTTGTAGAAGATTGAACTCTCATTTGCTCCCCCCCCCTAAAAACCACGTAATCCTCAAAAATCCTCCTTGCCCCCTCCCCCCAGTAAATGTCTGAGCTTAGAATCAAAGGATATCGATGATGTCATCGTTTGCGGCCCCACAATTTAAGCTAATTAACGAAGGACTAAAATTTGGTCCAGTTGTATCTTTTAGCGAAAGAAACCAGGTCGATGTTTTCCTATAACCAAAAAAGGCGTTAGACCTTTTAGTCACGATTACGCCTTTTTAAATTGCGTAAGACATCACTTACTTAAAACGTTTCACGAAATACATTTGATTACTTTTAATTAAGTAACCTAAGCGGTGACTACGTACGCAACAATAAACGCGGAATAACAAGCGAACTTGTGCGATAGTTTTTTTCTAAAGGTATCCTGTCATTAAAAATTACTTCGGTCTAAACAACGGAGTCCGAAATTGCGTTCCTTTCACATCTAGGCTGGATAACAGCAATCCTGTTTTTTTAGACTTGACGATTTAAAGATATGCAACACAAGCACACTCTTTAGAGTGCGTTGTGGGAGATAAATTGCTTTTTTTTTGTTTAGATAGTGTCAGATAGGGAGCTGAGAGATAAACGGTGCAACCAAGTTATGTTTTCTTTGTTGACTGATTGCTTGATCCTAATATTATGTTATAGTTTCGACTCTTTCGGTTAAGGGGAACTCATTTGTGCATGCGTCTTACAAAATTATGTTCAATTATACCCAAGAGCGAGGGCATGTTGTTTTCCTGCTTTTGTGGTGGCATTAAAGTTACATACATTCTGATGCGTTTATCGATGGCATAACTAATTATTATAGCCATTACAGCAAACAATGAGAAATATGAAGAAACTTCTGTCGTATCATGTAAACAGTGTTCTTTATCGGCGGAAAATACAACCAAATTAAATTTCTTATCATTAGTGGTTGAAACAAATCTAAGTTTTGAGTTTCACCTCGGGGCTGTTGCTAAAAAAGGACCAAAAGTATTTATTGAAGCCTTTCATGTCATTTTGACCGTAAGTGCGATCTTTGGCAAAATGAAAAGAAACAGAAAAGTATTTACTCAAGTCTGTCATATCATTTTGACCATAAGTGTGATCTTTGGAAAAACGAAACGAAACAGAAACTACGCTGAAGTATAAAATCAAGGCACCTGAAAATATTTAGTATTTAAGAAAGAATATTCCCCTACCCTATTATGAATAAAAAAATAAAAAACAAACCTGTTTCGTTTTTCAATGAGATCTGGAGGAACCTATTTCTGAGTGCATTCTTTCCCGCTTTACAAGCATCTTGACTGTAAACCATACCGTGCGACTTTCCCATTTTCAGATTTTCTATGTAAGTCAAAATTCCTTTCTTGTGAGTTTTCAGCTTCTCTTCTATAAGCTCTATATCCTTCAAGTTTTCTGGCTTTAAACTTTTCAGCAATCCTTGCAAATGCGCACCCAAGTTGCAGATGACTTGTTGCCTCGGGTGGCAATAGAATGTTGGACCCATCATCCAGTCTCCGGCGTAGAAATTCATGTCAAAAGGCTGACCGAACATGGTCTTTAAAAAATGTTTGAGCTGTGATAGTGCTTTCCTTTCGCGAGGCTTGAGCTTTTTAGAGTCCACTTTTATTTCCTTGACCGTTTCGTAGAGGCTCCACGCTGCATCAGTGACGCTTTTTATGTAATTTGGCGTTGGATTGTAGGCTGTGTACTTCTTCTTGATTTCCTCTCGAGAGGCATCGGGGTCTTGTGGCAGCAAGAAAGGATGTTTCTCATAGTACGTCTTCTTGGCGCGCAAAATGATCTCATCCAGACGAATCCGCTTGGCCTCTCCAGAGTAGTCACAGAAGGTTGATGATGACGACGACGACGTTGGTTTGGATGTCGACGAATCCTCATTGTCCCCCTTCTTTTTAATTGCAAGAACAATTAAAACGATTCCAACGATCAAAGCGATGACAGCGATTGCAGCAAATAGGATAAGGAGTATCCTACCCTTTGACTTATCCCTTTTGAATGCAATGTCGCCGACCATGATTTCTATTTACCTTGACCTCCTAGGTAGCAAAACGATAACAGCATCTATTCAGTAGGGGGCCAGGGTAGAGTGGTGTTTACCTTTTCTGCTGTGTACGCTCACAAAAAAAATATTTACATAATTTGAATTTTTTGAGTGTTGAGTGATCGTGTAACTAGGCTGATTTTAACTTATGAGTTGTTTCGATTATAATTCATGGTCTAACCACTTGAAAACTTCTCAAATTTTAATATTCTTGGAAGGAGGCCACGAAAATTTGGAAGTTTCACGACCTCAAGCCACGAACTCCATTGATCTACGAATATTTGCTGGATCAAAATTATACCAAGTTATTCCATAATGAACACTCAGAAAGGTTATTAAAGTCCTAAATGTAATAACTTTCCTAAATGTAATAAAGTCCTAAATATAATAACATTTTGTCCCAAATGTAATAAGCCTCCCCGCAATAGTTTAACTGCGCTTGTGCATCCACATTGAGAT
Organism: Stylophora pistillata; assembly: GCF_964205215.1. Classification (NCBI taxonomy): domain Eukaryota; kingdom Metazoa; phylum Cnidaria; class Anthozoa; order Scleractinia; family Pocilloporidae; genus Stylophora; species Stylophora pistillata. Next base: position 3,275,051 of record NC_142522.1, on the reverse strand, counting down.
GTTAAAGCGACAACTATTGCACACGAGAATCCTCTGACCAAAATTCATGGCCTATTGCGGGCTCGCTTGCTGATTTTAATCATTGGTTGATTTTTTTTGGCTTGAGATGTAGGCCGAAAAGCACTGGCTACAAACCTTCATACTGATGTACTTTTCCCATCAAATTGACAGATCTCAAAACAATAAAACGCTGACCAATCCGGCCATCTTGACCGAACAGGCTTGGTCAAGAGATTTTATATTTTTGGCAAGTCACTTGAATTTTTCATGGAGAAAAATGCGTTTTCTTTTCAATAATCACGGATAACGGAAAATAGTTTCTTTGTTTCACGTATCCCGACTGGCATATTATTCACAGTTCACGGCTTTTAACTTTTTACAATCACGAGTCACGGTAATTAAAAACAGCCGATCACGTTTCACTGAAAACCCCCATATTTACATTTAGAGATGGAGACGAGACGGACGAGACGAAATTATTTGTCTGACCATTTACTAATGCATATTTAAAAAAAAAAAAAAAAAAACTGCTACTAGTTGTTGAAGAATCATAGCATGAAAACTGAAAATTTTTAACCTTGGGCTCCCAAAAGGAATTTATGAAAAGGCAAATCCGAATTTGCGGAAGCATTGTACGGTAGTTGTAAACGAACGATGAAGTTAATTTAATATTACTACAAGTGTTGATTACTCATTCAGAATGGAACAATCTACAACGAATGAAAGAATTGAAGCGGAAACTGTTTCCAAACAGAATTTAGTACATAAACTTCAACATTACCTATATTCAGGAATACAACTCGTTAATCGACAGCAGATAAAGGCTTATCCTTTGCATTTTCTTCTCAATATATAGGACGTTGTATCTTAATTTCTCCTTGGCGTCTTCCAAAATATACCACAAGGTGTGGTGAACTTTATGTTGGAAGAAATCCAAAGTGATGACGCAGGGATATTCGCAGCGGAAGGCTTTTGAAAAGTTCCACAGTATATGTACTTTCCTTAGTCTTAAAACTTATTAAATGGTCTTCAATGCAACCCTTTGCCTCTACTTTAGGTTAGACTTTGAGAGGTATTTCTTTTTGTGCGAAAAGGTCGGAAAATGTTTTTGTTTTCCGCGATGAGCGATCTTCTCAGTATTTGGTTAAGGTATTTGCTTTCTCTTTTCTGTTGTGACTGTATAAAATGGAACTTACAAGGGACATCGATAAGAAAGCGACAACTGTAGCGATCTTTCTTGTCCTGTCAATAAAGGTGCCATTTGCGCTCACAACGAACACTTATCGCAGACATTCATCTATATGGTGGTTAGTCTTGTTAGATACCTACCTTAAAATTCAAGTTTCTCGACTGCACACAGTGAGGCTGATTAGCGTAATGATTTATACATCGGAAATGCGCAATTATATCACGAAATTCATCCTGATAATTCCCGATGGGAGTGTCGCGACAAGCGTAAGTATCGTTTCCCACGGTTTTTTTTTTTTTTTAGAAAGGTTCAAGCACGTTTTCTGGTAATTTTAGTGCGCTTGGGTGCAGAAACGTGTATTGCGTGTTCAATCACCATATCCATGGCGAATAGCAGTTGCAGTCTTTTGCTTCCTGTCACGAATCACTAGTGGTAATTGCTGGCGAGCCGGCCTAGCGAGGCAGCAGCCTATTCTTTACAATAGCAAGAAAGAGCCAAAATTTGTCGGATGTAAGATAGGAGACATGCGCATTCGATTGCGTTTTTTATATCCGGGATACTTGTGATGACATCACGTAAAATGCACGTGGAAATATCGATCGATTTCGAGTTGAGGTAAATAATTCGACCATCGAGTTACATTTGCCCATTGAGGCGAAAGAAAAGCTTGCAATCATAGATTCAAAATATGAATAACTCGTTGAAGCTATCCATTCAACAAAATGTGGATCGCCCGTTAGCTAACCATTCAACTGCAAACTCAAATGACTGGGCTAAACTGCAGAATAGCCTACAACTCATTTACAGGTCATTGAATAAGAATAGCCTCTATTGTGATAAAAGAAGATATCAATTAGGGTTTGATGCAAATTCTGAGTCGATTTCATCCGTGGAGAGCACCCATTCGACCGTCGAGTCCAATTGTTTTTCCCCGGGGGGTACTCCCTTATAAGGGCTTACTGGGGACGTGCGGTCAGCCAGGGTATGTTTTTCGAGATTTTTGTCTTAAACAGGGTATCGAATTTATCATTTTTTATCTTAACCAGGGTATCGATTTATCAATTTTTGTCTTAAACAGGATATATTTTCTTGCAAGATAAACAGCAAAATTTTTACAAGCTCTAATTTTAATTAATTTTTAATTCCGTTGATTTTGGCATTGATACCAGGTACATTAAATGTCTTAAACAGGGTATCAAAAATCGGAATTCTGTCTTAACCAGGGTAGGAAAATCAGCGATATTTGTCTTAAACAGGGCCAGGCTATGAGGGGTCGCGCCGCTCCTCCCCACCCAGGAATATGTCGAGTACCCCCCCCCGTGTGTTTTTCAACCTTTGAGTCAAAAGGAAACTTCTCGAGCACAACACTAAGTTGTCGTTTGCTCAATGACGTTGAACATTCCTCAAAATGTGGTGGTCTTGCCGAAAGGCCGTTGGCGAGTTTTGAAGGACAAAAACTTGATTGTGATATTTACAGCATAGCGGAGCGCCGACAAGGGTTGATGAATGCGAATGACACCTTTATCCTCGCCTTTCCTTTTGTTCAGCTTTGATGAATACTTCCATGCACAACTTACAAGCAGGCAATTATTACTTCTAAAAATGTCACTGATTATTTTAAGTGAATCAAAGGGTTCATTTTATACTTTTGACCCTCATGCTAAAAACGGTGATGGTATGCCAAATTCACAGCAACTTTATCAAAATTTGGAGATTTAGGTGAACTTGGAACATTCTTTTGTTCTTTAGCAAATGAACTGATATGTGAGTGTTTTGAAATTATCCCTCTGACGCCAGCACTCACTTTCACATTGAAACTACTAGTTAAAGATTGTAATCAGATTATATTCGCTCATTTTAATGTCGAAACAAGGTAAAACAGTTAACGCTAAGGAAATAAGTGTCGTGCACAAGTCTTGGATCACGAAGAAAATCATTCCTACTCTACTCGTCTCTCAGTAGCTAGAAGCTTCTATATAAAACAGGCAAGAAAAAATCATCAGTTGCTTTCCTTTTCCAGAGTTGGTGCGAAAATATGGAATGGCATCCCCCCTGATTTTCGTAAGCTAAGGAAAGCACCTTTTAAACGTAAGCTAACTCACCTGCTTTTGAAAATTCTTGAAATTGAGGAGATGAATGTTGACTTGCGCTACCTTGACCTTTCTAGCTTATATTTGTATTTCAACTGACCAGCTTTCTCCTTGACCTGTTAAAAATCTTTTGAATTGTATGACTGGCTCAGTTAGAACATTTAACATAATTATCACTATTATTAGTTATTACTTATTTTTACTCGTTTATGTATTTATTTAATTGTTGTGTGTGTCTGTGTATGAGTGTGTGTGTGTGTATATGTGTGTGAGTGTGTGAGAGAGAGCCTATACAGTGTCAGTTTAGGTAGCCCGCCTAGAATAGCTTTGCCAACTGCGGGCTACAAAGGCCTTTTTTCTGCAATTTCAAAATAAAGTCAATATTGTTGTCAAAAAAAAAAAAAAAAAAAAAAAAAAAAAAAAGCAAGAAAAGAAAAGAAACAATGATGAATGTTTGACAGGTTAGGTTTGCGGTCGGATGTACGTATCTAAGGCGTTTACGTGTGATAACGATAAAACAAAGAATGATTAGAACGGTTGTGATGAACGAAAGTATGACTGCAATAAAGTGGAGAAAACGGCAGATACAGTCCTAAGTGTTTGTTGAACCAGCGAGATATTAGGGACTTTAAGCAGTCAGGACGGCAACGCCACGGAAGACGTCGTTTAAAAAATGAGTTTCTACTTTTAGTTAGAATTTCGAAAATGGCTCCACGTGTTTACCGTCTCATAGGGCGCCAGACCTCAAACTCAACATAACGCATACAAGTAGCGTTGAGTTACAAATGTAAATCAAAATAATTTGCCGCCACGGTTTCGCTTCGCAGACGACGCAAATTTTGGTGATTTCACGTTGTTGTTTTGCAAAGGACGGCTCAGAAATGTACAAAGTTTTTAAACGCACGTGCTGGGGTATTGTTCTGCCAATTAGATCTATTGTTTTTCCACGTTCTCGTTGCCGTAGCCGTCGTGGTTTGCTTAAAGTCCCTAATCCTAACGCAGTGGAAGATTCCGCAAAAGGGAGACTAGAGTTGAAACTAGGCTTCAAATAATTAAATAGCATCATTAATATATAGATTTAGCCAAGCCTAAAAGCAGAGCTCCAGTTAGTTTATTTTCTAGCCTTCATTTTAATTAAAAATCCTTGGCGCTGCCCGTCGAAGAGTTTATTTAAGGAAATTTAAGGCCAGTTCGGGTGGGGGAGGGAGAAGGGGGAAATTGGCGGGGTCTGGAGCCTAGGGACGATGTTCTCACAACTTGCATAACGATCAACACGCATGTTAGTCAGCGGTATTTATAAGCAGCTGAAGAACTTCGTCGATGTTCCTGATGTTTTGAACGGAATTGGCGAGGATAGGGAAGGTATTCTTCCTCAAATAGACAGTATCAGTTCAAATTATATTCTATTGAGTGTGAATGATAATTTCAGAGCGAGGGAATTAGCCAAAATTGGAAGAAACGACGGTAAACGACTTCGAGTTAGGATAGATTTTACTTTTGGCTTAGTCACAAGTGAAGGATTTATTACTGAAGCAAACAGATTTCGCCCTAATAAGAATCAAGAATGATTTGTTAATTTTGAGAATCGAGAAAGAGAGCCAGCTGTGTTTATAACACAATAAACACACAAGAGAGTCGTTTACATTTTTTTGTTTGTTTTGACTGTCTTCTACCGCTTTTTGCGATTTCGTCGCATACATTGTCCAAAAGTACGCTAAAACTTGCTTTGATTCAACATGAGATTTACTGTTTTAGCCGTTATGGTTTTAGCATTACTAACATTTATGTGGGATAGGTCTGTGTCATACGTTGGGCATGTGCGAGTGGATCAGTCTGGCCAGCCGTGCACAAAATTCCACGCGCAAAATTTTAATCAATTAAAATACAACTTCCTATATATTGAGAAGAAAATACAAAGAAAACGCCTTTATCTGCTGTCGATTAACGAGTTGTATTCCTGAATATAGGAAATGTTGAAGTTTATGTAAATTCTATTTGGAAACAGTTTCTGCCTCAGTTCTTTCATTCATCGTAGATTGTTCCAGTCTCAAGTTAAATCAGTGTGGCAAACGAGAGACTTAACTTTGAATGGTCGCACAATGTTAGTTAAGGCCCTAGGCATATCCAAGATAGTTTATGCGGCCTCAATGCTTAGTATTCCTGAAGCGGTTATTAAAACAGTGCAAGATAGAATTTTCAAGTTCTTGTGGAAAAATAAAAAAGATAAAGTAAAAAGAGCAGCAATATATCAGTTATTCTCTCATGGTGGTGTGAACTTCCCAACTGTCCACACTGTGGTAAAAATCACTACGCTTGAGCTGGTTAGGCAGGTTCAGCCTGGCAAGCTATTCCTAATAGTTATTTTAATAAATATGGAGGATTATCTTTCCTATTGAAATGTTACTACAACTCTAAGTACTTTGACAGGAAAATGCCCCTTTTTTCCAGCAAAATGTTAAACTATTTCAAGGAATTACGCAGTGGTTATCCTGATGTTTACAATAGTGAATTTATTCTTTGGAACAATAAAGGAATTACCATAGAGAGCAAATCTATTTTCTGGAAATATTTGTTTGAAAAAGGAATTCATTTCGTACAGGATTTATTGAATAAAGACAGTAAGTTCTTATCTCTAGAAAATTTTCAAAGGAAATATAATGTTGAACTAAACTATTTAAAATATTTTCAACTTATTGCTGCGATCCCTAATTATTTGGAGGGAAAAGCACAGGCAACTGCTGTAACAAACAGAAGTATACTAAAGGAATGAGATATTTTTTTATCTGTCTAAAAACAAAGTTATCTCTTTAACTAAATGTAGATGTAAAGATCACTACAAACTACTTCAGGAAAAGGTTAGGACCGGACCCTACCCCTGTTGAAAGATGGTCGAGACGTTTTGTGGACTTTGACGCTAGTTGGAAAGAGTACTTACACAAAACTTACTAAATGACGAGTGACAAAAAGTTAAGAGAATTTGGTTAGAAGGCTTTCCACTGAATATTAGTCACTAATAAGGAACTCAAGCAATTCAAAATCAGAAATGATGACTTACGCTTTCAATGTAAAAGTCCTGATTCATTAGAACACACCTTCTTGAAGTGCCCATGAGTTTTTAATTCTATAAAGAAATCCTATCGTGGTTCAATACTTTGAATAACACCCACGTAAGTTTTCTTTGTTGACCAAATTTTACTTCAGAATTACTCCCTCCTGCTATTAGCGATAACCCCCGACACTGACTGGATTTGCTTATCCTATTGACAAAAAGGTACATATATAGTTGTAAAAATAATGAGAAAAATCTTAATAAGTTACAATTTATAAATAAGATAAAAATGCGATGGAAACTTGAAAATTTAATTTAAGGAAGTTAAATACAAATATTGTCAAAAAACCTCTTCGTGTGTTTTTTTTGTTTGTTCATATCATGTGTAATTGCGAAATAATAATAACAATTATGGTGTAAGTAACCAGTATTATAAATAGCGTAAGTAATGTATGTAATTAGCCGTAAGTGATATAGTGTATTGTTCTTAGTGCAAGTAAGTATTGTAAGTAATGTTTTGTGTTACAGTACTAGCGTACCGTCGACTACTGTAAAAATTTATAAAATCAAATTAATTAATTAATTAAAAAAAATTTTTTTTCTAGTCTGAATGGGTAAACAACAATTGTGGTAATATTAAATTAACTACATCGTTCGTTTACAACTGCTACAATGCTTCCGCAAATTCGGATTTGTCTTTTCATAAATTCCTTTTGGGAGCCCAAGGTTAAGAATTTTCAGTTTTCATGTTATGATTCTTCAAAAACTAGTAGCAGCTTTTTTTTAAAAAATCTACATTAGTAAATGGTCAGACAAATAATTTCGTCTCGTCCGTCTCGTCTCCATCTCTGATGTAAATGTGGGGGTTTTCCATGAAACGTGATCGGCTGTTTTTATTTGCCGTAACTCGTGATTGTAAAAAGTTAAAAGCTGTGAACTGTAAACGATATGCCAGTCGTGATACGTGAAACAAAGAAACTATTTTCCGTTATTCATGATTACTGAAAAGAAAACGCATTTTTCTCCTGAAAAAATCAAGTGACTTGCCGAAAATATAAAATCTCTTGACCAAGCCTTTTCGGTCAAGATGGCCGGATTGGTCAGCGTTCTATTGATTTGAGATCTGTCAGTTTGATGGGAAAAGCACATCAGTATGAAGGTTTGTAGCCAATGCTTCTCGGTCTACATCTCAAGCGAAAAAAGAAAAAAACCCTGATTAAATTCAGCAAGCGAGCCCGCAATAGGCCATGAATTTTGGTCGGAGGATTCTCTGGTGCAACAGTTGTCGGTTTAACTATTGCATTGGAGGCTCAGTTACATTTAGGAGTTTACTACATGTAGGAAAGTTATTATATTTAGGACTTCAACATAGGCTGTCATTCGTATCATGTTTTATTTTCTTTTGTGTTACAAAATAAAAGATAGCGGTTACAAAAATCATTGCACAGGGCAAAGATCTACTAAGAGCTGCTATGTGAGGGTTCTTTGACCTCTTTGTCACTAAACTTAGATCAAAATGTTATTTTTCAAGCCGTTTTGCTTGGCTTTTAACAATAATTTGGCAGAGGCTCAAAAGCTCTCAAAAGAAAAAAAATGCCCTAACTGATTATCCGCCGGAATTAAAAGTTATCAATCGGTTAATCCGTTACTTGCTCGAAATCATAAAAAATCCTGGGAGCAAACAGTAGTACACTATATGTAATGCGGATAGGTTCGAAGTGTTTTTTCCCAGTAGAATCCTGACTGTTCGTTATCCTTTAACTTGTCCGTGCTTTTCTTTGGTGGATTAAGGAGGACGTCACAGCCTTCCTTTCCTTTGTCCTTGACACAGGCCACATACTTTTTCACGTGATCAGATAAGTAAGCTAGGGGAGATGATCCCTGGGACAATACCTAAAAATATGAAATGAAGATTTCGATCCCTTTGACGAAGAGATATTGTTCATTAAGCAGAAAGAGACACTCAGGTTTCATCCGAGTTTAAGAACCCACCCGATAAGCCACCATCTTCTCCGTAAGGTAACCCCTCCGCCTTGTAACAAAAGACCCAAAGGCCTAAAATGCAGTTCGAAGTTCTACTCGATAGTGCAACTAAATAACTTGGGTGAGGGTCCGAAAGCTTTGCAGTGCGTAGCATTTTGCTCCTTTTTAATGTTAGCGGAATATTTCATTTGCTAAAGATATATTTGAGTCATAAGAGACAGGAAGAAGGCAGAGAAATCACCTGATAATGAAAATCACGCAGGCTGAAATTATCTCTCAGCTCATCTTTGCAATAGTTCCTAAGTCGTGTAATCTCCAACTGACCGATCATGTAAGCGGTCGCTTGTCCTGGGTCGCTCTGGTACCGAGTCACCTAATAAGGTCATAGAAGGGTCAATAAGATAAAAAAGAGAGTAACTGGTTCCGAGTGAATTCGATTTGGAAGGAGTATTAGCGGACCGTGGGGGACTGAGTAGGTGGAGGGATTTTTCAACCGTGATATCTATCTCATTTGGTGTACCACGGCCGTGAAAATGATCTTAGCTGGAGCTGTTGCCAGTTTGTTATATGCTTTAAGCTTTAAATTGGAAGATTACTTGGTCTTGTGGTAAGTGCACTAACTTCGGACTTAAAGGCCCTGGTTTGGGTTCGACTTCGTTTTCTTAGGAAAGTCACCTCACCCTCTGGATTCGCTTCCCCGTCAAGGAATGTAAAACTTTTCCTGCAAACTAATCAGTTACTGGGGGTTATCTTTAGCATGTCAAATAATACTTTGAAAGCAGTTATACAGGACAGTCAGAAGCCGGAAATTCATAGCGCTTGCTAGAACCCCCCAAAACGTTAGATGATTTGAATTCAAAGTTTGACCAGTTGAATTCAGAGTATGAATGAATACCAGCAAATCACTAAAATCATAATTAGCCAACAACAATAGGACGAAAACTGATGCTTTGGTGTACCTCTTTCTTTGCTACGTCCGTGTCGTCCCATGCATATTTACTGAAGTATTCCAGGGCTTTGTCGCGAGACAATCCAACATAGTGTAAACCAGTGTCCACAATCAGCCGAAGAGCTCTCCACACCTAAAATTTGCATTAATTGAAAAGTGCAGTGAAATTGGGCAGAAGAGAAGCTATATAAGCAGAGGATGTATCGTGATGGAGCACAGCAACTGAATTATCTAGTGAGACTGAATGGGACAGAAAGATAGAGTTGCTGAAATCGAAGTACGATGTGTGAAGTCCTCCTTTATTTCTAGATGTTCCAACTGGATCAAAAGGCTGTACTTTCTTACCTGCCACTTAAGCATGCCATACTTCTGGAGTGGTTCGTTCTCGTACGTGTCCGTATCTTGAGCGATCAGCGGATTCTCAGCGTACAACGCCCACCCCTCCGTAAACGCAGTGTAGTAGGTGACACTATCAAGCCAGCTTATGACACCACCGCAACTGTCCTGGAAATGTTCTATGTTACCCTGAACCTTTGGAGCGAGAGAGCGGACGTCATTTCCAACGCATAATGGTTGCTCACAAATTACATAAAGAATTGAGAAATATCAGCAGAGAATAAAACGATTCCTGTCGTTTAATCTAAGAGGTTTCAGAATTAAAGATCCACCTTCCTTATTTTCTGTTCGATGTTTTTTTTAGGAAGTATTTTTAATCTTGATAAGCTTGAATTCTTTATCTACCGCACTGTCAAGTTCTGGTATAATTTTAAACTGTGGCACCAAAATGTGTGATCTAATCGCTCGTGTTAATAGTCTATCTAATCATATGTGTACCAAGATGGGTGAAAACTGTTCGACTTCAGATAAATTTAAGATTTTTCAAAAAGTTAGAGATAAACAAATATATCAGCTTGTTCAATAGCTTTTCTTCTGGTTGAAATGAATGCAGTATGAAAGAGAAAAGTCCCATCCTGAATACGAAAAGGTCGAAGGAAGGGTCGATAAGTAACACTAAAACAGTCTGACTAAAGCTGCTTGACTTCTGATGCTGATTTGGGTACATCATTTCAAAAGATCAACCAATCAATTCTATGAAGCTTGCATTTACCTGTGTGTGATGACCAGGCCTCGCCTCGTGTGCATTGACGCTCCATTCACTGTACCGTGGACCCAGGTTTTCCAGGAAAAACGGAATTCTGTACTTTGCACTTCTGGTGCAATCTGGAGTGCTAGGGTAATAGCTCTGAGCTGCACTGGATGGGTTCAGATCCGGATATAAATCAACTGGACAAGTGGGTGTGGTAGCTTTGTTTCCATTGAAGTAGAAGAGTGGAATGGTCTTAGGCTCCATGAAGCTCATCGCCTTAATTTAATCAATATGGTACGAAATATAAAACAGTTTTTTTATTAACCAATTGCATTGATTGCGCTAGACTGACGTACCCTGTCGCACTTACTTACTGCTCTGACTGACGAAGACCAATACTCGAAACGTCGGCTATGAAACTCCAACACCAAATCGTCTTGGTAAACTCCCCCACTGAAGCAGCGCCACAGCATCTTTAGAAACATGCCCCCTTTATGACTCAATGACTGACAGATTGACTTACGGACTGATCGAATGACTTAATGACTGACTGAGTGGTTACTAACAGACTGACTTAATGACTGAGTTACTGCTAAGTGACTAGCTGACTGACTTACAGACTGACCTGACTGACTGACTTGCAGACTGACTGACTAAATAACTTCTAAATCCCACAGGTATCAACGAACGCTCTTCATTCCACTAATTTATTCTTGTTTTTCTCGTTGCCATGTTCCCACCAATAACGTAGCTCCATTTTCCACCTTTAAAACCACGCACAACCCACAATTCCTCTATTCGCTCCGACGAAGGGCTAACGCTCGAAACGTCAGCTTTTGTAATCGTTACGGTGGCCAATTTACCATTTCAACTTTGTTATTATATCCAAATTATTTCGTTACCCCCACCGACGCAGCCCCAAACAGTTTCTTTCGAAACTATCAGCCTTTATTCATTTGACTAACTAACTGATAGGATAATGGAATGATTGACTGATGTATACAAACTGACTAAACGACAGACCGCACTTACTAATTGATAGACTAATTAGCCTTCTGCGGAGAGACTGACTGACTTAAGAACTGATTTGCTACATGTCTGATGACTTACTTTTAAAGTACACTGAAGTTTTTTTAGGTGACACGCTGACTACAGACTGGCGAATGAAGAAGGAACTACGACGAAGCCTTTATCAATCGCCACCCGCAAAATGATTTACTCTGATCTGTTTTTATTCTAATAGTTACGGAAGGAGACTTACCTTCCTTGCTTGAGCAAACCACAGCTGAATGGCAGCCCAACGTTTAGGGCAATATTTCTTAGCTCCTTCTGTGTCACTGCATTTTCTGTGTGCTTCTTTATCAGACTCGTTTTTAGGGATTGGTTCCGAGTTGAAATAAATCTCAGATGAGTTCAGAATTTCTCTGAGCTTCTTCACAGCGGTTTGGTTGTCTTCCTCTCCAGTGATTTCTTTTGCAACGTCAACCACCTACACATTTCAATTTTGATGGAAAAAGAAATAAAACATAAAGGAATGATAGGTGAATGACCTAATTAAGAGACGAAATAACAAAGGAATTGATAAATAAATAAATAAATAAATAAATAGATAAATGGACTAACACATCCTTAATGTTTTAAAACATTTTTGTGATGATCTAATTTCCAAAAGCAAACACCCATTTGGAATACTGAGTACTCGCCCTTCCACTCATTGCACATGTCAGTCTGAAAATGGTGAGGGTACGGTTATTTTGTACTAATAGCCAGGCAGGAGGAAAGGGGCTGAGCTGAGCTGAGCGTATAAACAACTCACCGTGGGATAGAGAATATCGAGCTGTTTTTTACCCAGTTCATGAACCTCCATGGGCGTCATTTTGTTTGTTGTGAAAAACGACATGATTTGAGAATAGGCCAGCTTTCCATCCAGCGGTTCACCAGTGGGTAGGTTTGGTTCCGTTGGCCAGGACTTGTTCTCTTTACCATCGATCCACACATATTTCAGGGGAAGGGAAGCTAAGCCGCTGGACACATTGCTCGGAACACAATGACGTGAGTGTTCCTCCTCAATGTATCTGAGACAAAGAAATTGCGAAAGTATTTCAAATTCTCTCAGCTCTGATCATTAAATGACTAAGGATGGCTATAGCAACTATTCAACTTTACTATTGGTCCAGACAACTTTCTCAACCATACAATCAAATGCAAATCCAGAACACCTAGAGCGACTTGTTATCTCACGAGGATTCCGCTCTTCAGCAGTTACCCTGTTTTTCTTTAGTTGAGCAGACTTGATGTTAGGCCTCTACTCATTCCCGAGCGAATTGTTGTAAGGCAATGCAACTCACTGCAAAGGTATTAGTCAAACTTTAAGAGGCTGGGCTTAACAGACAAAGGAAAGCGTTAAGGGAACTTTCTAGAGCTCTCTTGAAATGTGTTGTACGTTTTAACCTTAGGACTAGGATTTAGGGTTAACTAGCATATGCACTGGATTCTAGCGACACACTACTGTGAAGAGCTACCCTTGCGGCTATAGTACCTCAACATCTGTTCAAGTGGCTCCCCTAGATATTTCACCAAATATTCCTTCACAGTTTCGCTGACATTCTTTCCTTTGTGTGCTTCCTTCCATTTCTTGTTGGTCTCTTTTGTAATATCACTGTAATATAATGGATCCAGCAGGGGTTGAGCGAACCACGCTTTCAGCACGCCTTCAAAAAATGAATTGGAACCTATAATTCTTTCTCTAGAGTATAGCTCGATTAGGACACGAAGGAGGCATGAACGGTAGGTATCGGAATGTTAACACTACTGTTCGAGTACATGTTGCTATTGACTGATGCCTTTGCTGTCAATTTATGTTATATTAAGGACAATAAGTAGTCAGACAGCAACACTTGGGAAGACGTTTATTAAAAAACCAAATTTATATTTTTAGCTAGAATTTCGCGAATGGTTGGATCGTATCTTACGGCACCACACCTTAACTTTAGCACAAGGTTTGTGAGCAGATGAGTCGCGTTGAGTTTCAAGTGGAAACTTAAATAATTTGCCGTCCGGATTTCCGTTGTCGACCAAGCAAAATTTGGTCATTTCACGTTGCTATTTTGCAGAGGAAAGCCAAGAAATGTAGAAAGTTTCAAAACGCACGCGCTGAGCCATTGTTTTGCCACGTCCTCGTTGCGGTCGCCTTTAGTTCCCTATGAACTCGGTGCAGAAGATGTCGCATGCATTAGTTTTGTAAGAATTAAACGCTTGACTAGTGATTCACTCTGGAATGTACTGGACTGTTTCAAACGATAGAATATTCTGTGGAGCCAAATTTCATGGAGGTGCATTCGTACGTGAAGTGCTTTTGCATGTAATTGCTCTTTTGTTGATTTTTCTAACTTGACGCCACCTGACGAAAATTCTGCCTTTGCAGAATCGATTAGTTTGTGTCCATGAGAAAAACAAAACAAAGGCGGTCGAGACGTGTTTGAACACATGTCTCCATGTAATAGTTGTCCACATTAGTATTTAGTGATAAACGTATTAAACGAACGGATTTTACGAATTCACTCTTTTACTTGAATGGGCCGTCAAATGCTTTTTCAATTAATTTTCTTGGTTTGTTTACTTAAACTTAGAAGAGGATGAGGTATTCTCTCCTGTTAGAAGCTTCTTATGAAGTATTCATAAAGCTGTCACTTTCTTTTGGTAAAAAACAACGAAATTAAGATTTTGGCAATTAGTTAGCAATTTGTTGCTCCATCGCGGTTCGCGATATCTTGGCCTTGATCGGTTTGCCAAGTGCACGCGTAACGAAACTTTCCACAAAACCACCTGTGGGATGGGCGGTTTCAACACTTTATATCCTAAAATTAGTCCACTTATCTAGCACGTTCTTATTACTGATACAGTCTCTTTTCGTTGAAGGAATAAGAATTTGCCTCGTTGATTTCCATGCTTAAAAAAGCTCTTATTTCAAAAATTTTTTTCCTCAATACTTTTAAGGATCTATTCTCTTAGCATTTAAAATACTTAAGAAAAAGAAAGGCTAAGAGAACATATGAAAACCTGTTTAAATATTTGAACTCCATACCTGTCGCGTTGTGTAGAGAAACATCCGAATATGCCAATTCGATGGAGTCTATACCAGCTTTGCACTCCTCTACACTTCTGACCATTCCTCTGCGAACTCCCATCTTCATGTTCTCGATATACTGTAAAATGCCAGCTTTGTGAGTTTTGAGCTTCTTTTCAATCAGTTCAACGTCGGATGCATTGTTAGGTTTGTGGTATGTACCCAGACCTCCATAGACGGCGTACCCATGATAGCAGATTGCCTGCCAGCAGAACAAATTCGGTCCCATCATCCAATCTCCAGCGTAATAATTTACATCGTATGGTTGACCGAATGTATGCTGCAGATAATGCTTCACTTGAGCAAGCGCCTTCCTTTCTCGGGATTTTAACGCGTCTTCATTGACCTTTTTCTCCTTGATTTCTTTCAGCAAAGCCAAAGACTTATCCGTACGAGTTTTGATGACAGCTGGTGTTGGATCGTAAGCAACATAATTTGCCTTGACTTTCTCAGCTTTTACGTCTGGGTCGTAATACATTTCGTAAGGATGAAGTTCATAATATGTTGCCTTAACTCGATGAAGGAATTCGTGGAGACCAATTCGTTTAGCTTCCTCTGATTCGTCGCATCCACTTGTCAGAGAATTCTCTCGTTTCTCGATGTTTGGATCGTGCGTTTTCTCATCCTTCTCTTTTACTGCAATTACGATCAGTACAATTCCCACCACGAGAAAGATTACTCCGACAGCCAGTGCCACTAGTGAAACGATTCTAATTTTAGAATCTTTGCCTTCGAATCTGATGTCTCTTTGGTCCGAAATGATAATTTCTGAACTTTTATTCAGCTCCATGATGCTAAGCTCTGAACAAGTTTTGAACGGAATCAGTTGAAGTGAAGAAGACTAAATTAACAGTCGCCCTTTTCAACAAGCCACTCCCCTAGAAACCAGTAATTGTGTGCCGGGCTCTAAGATGACATAATAACAAAGTTACAATTGATTCTGGCTAGAAATTTTGAATTATTATTTGCATAATCTAAAAGGTGATGAAAAGGGTTACCACCTATCGTCGGGAAAGTTAGCTTCAAAGCAACCTGCACTATGAAGAGGCACCAAGAATCTTCTTTTGTGCTTTCCCGGTTTTTTTTTTTTTTTTTTCATCTCTATATAGCCTAACTTCCGCAACCAGTAACTACAGCTACTTCTGCTTTTACTGATATCGTTTTTCAAATGCATGCCTTGAGGCATTCTATCGGTAAGCATATTTGGGTTATGGACTGAGGGACCTTGGAAAGAAAATCTTTATGCCATGGAAGGTAAACCTCTACACTGAATCACTAATGATACTTGAAGAATCATATAGATACGTGATATTTTTTTTACAAAACTCTGTTGTTGGTCTTAGCCGCGGTAAGTAGACAAGCCTAAAAATAACCGTCGACGGAAGTTATATTGTTCGAGCGGCAAAACAACTCAAACATAAAGCTACAGTGTACGTCACCCTTGTACACAAGACCCACCTAAGGATCACAGAATAATGAGTCAAAACTAAACAATTATAGAAGAACTGACAACGAAGTACTCCACGCAGAAAATACAGTAATCGGAAAATCAGTCAAAACGGGCAAAAATCAGAAAAGTTGAAGTGCGGGTTAAGACTACGAGGGGATCTGTCACAATGACATATTCCTCACAAAAATAGGAACTTATCTGTCAAGCAAGCAATAACTAGTCACAATATGAGCGATAGGGTTACGGTATCCGAACTGTATTTAGCGTTGCGACGGCTGGATGGTTTTGCCTAGCGGATGGCAAGCTGATGTAACGTAGGATTTAAGCTAATAGTTAGATTAAGCACCACGAAAACGGTGAACGCTGAACGTCGGCTAGCCGTTTGTCGTTTGCCGTTCCGTCCGCCATGTTCGTCTGTTTAAGCTTCCCGACGTCACGGCAGAACAAATGTTCTCCGTCGCCATTCACTGCGACTAGAAATAGTGGATACAAAGAAGTAATGCATTTTCCGCTTGAATTTGAACTCTATTAGCTTTACAAGCAGTTCATATAGAAGTAAGATGATAAACGAAGCTTAGCTATAAAAGAAAGCGATCAAAATGTAGAAATAGTGGGTAAAAATGGGCTGCAAATACTCACGTTTTCGCGTTCCCTCCAAACGGGAAATATGTCCTCCTCGAGTAGAAACGGCGGCCGGCAAACGGCAAACGCGGAAAATGTCAGGTCACGTGACCCTCTCTGCCGTTCGCGGGAAAAAAATACGTGGTGCTTAATCTCTCTAATAAACGGTTGAGCGCAACGTCTGAGAAAAATTTTAAAGAGATAAACAGGGAGCTGAAGGCATTTGATGACGCAGTAAATGATAAAAATGGATTGCCTAGCACACACTAAGTAGCACTAGAGAGTTCTTTCCACCAAGGTTCAAATAATGATTATTAGGACTCAAGGAAAATTGAATTATTATTCAAATTAGCTTTCACCTGGTTAGTTTAATTAACTTTTACGTCATCATGATGGATGTCGTCTGGATTTTAAAGACTGCCTGTCGCTAAATGTCAGCAAGACACGCAAATGTGGTCAACACTATTTAACGGGCTATTTGTCAAGGTCATTCTGTAAAAAAAAATAATAATAAGTGTAAAAAATGGTCCAAAGAAATTATGGATACATAGTAATTGTTTAGCAGGTAAGGCGATAGGGTATGCGGTAGCTCGAGCTCTTCAGAACATTCATGCATGCTTAAATTTCAAGTCATCCTGAAATGTGTTTCTCTAAGTTTCTTGATGGCTGCTTTATACCCTTTAAACGGACGCAAAGTTTCATTTAGCCTACCTAACGTTAATCGGCTACGCAAACCATTCTGACGAATGAGCGAATACTTTTCATCGAAAGCCTGACGTCTTTGGAGTTTATGGAGTAGATCTCTAAAGGACAGTGCCAAGGTACTAATGTTTCTTTGCCCACAAGATAATTTGAGGACAGTGCCAAGGCACTAATGTTTCTTTGCTCACAAGATAATTTGAGGCGTCGAGCGAAGCGAGCTGGCGAGAGGTCTGGAGGGTTCTGGCACTAATAATGACGTCGCAACGTTTTGCTATCGCTCCAAGCTTTCTTGCGGGCGAAGAAACCCTGTTGGGAATAGACCTTTTACATGCCGCGCAGGGCATGGTCACTGGAGGTATGCGTCCGCCATCTTAAATATGACACATGGCTAAGTATTAATGTGCAATCGTGTTGTCCTTTGCTCTGAAGCCAAAAATGACAGCTAACACGGAAGAAACATGTAAAACTTTAACCCAAAACTGTTTAGGGAAGTTTATCAAGGAAAAATGTCAGATCAGAGGGCTCAGGCGTTCTTTGTGGAAGATTATGTACACGGTTTTTTTATCACATTTCATGAAGCTGAATGTTGTGTCATGAAAGGAAAATGCTATCGCTCCATGTCTAAGATATCAGGTAGGTTCCCATGAAGATTCTGGTTCCAGTAACTCATGTTTTCAGCGTGACACAAAACAAAAGTCATAAATTCTCTATAGCTGGATGCATTTCGAAAGCCGGAGTAAAAGTGAATGTCATCGTCACTCCAGTTCAAATCGTTTAAAGGAAAACGCCATACTATCGATCCTTGATTTTACTGATAAAAAGTTGGATTTCAAAACCTTTATTTCATCATCATTTTTTTTAAGTAATTCCGTCAAACGCTTAATCTCACGATCCTTCTCCTGGCAATGACTGCAGAGGGTTTTCTCCTCGTCTTTCCCTATTCCGCATGAACTTGTCCTTGACAATCGCCGATTGACTGGTGTTTTCGAGGGAAATACTGAGGGTACAGCATCGTCCTTGAGAACTTTAAGTTCACCAAGTGTTGTGCAGTAATCATCAGCCGTAAAATGAAGTGAACACACTCGAGTGTGGTCGGTTATAGTGAACAATTCCCCTTCATCACAACGTATTTTTACTTTCCGTTTCTTCTTTTTGGACTCGCATTTTAGAAAGCGATGGAAAGATAGTTCTTTTTCCCTTGATGACTTCGAATAGCAGAGAGGAACACAACAGTGGTTAACCATGGCCCACTAGCTTCACCTTTTCCTGTTTCAAGTTGGCGGACGCATACCTCCACTGACCAGGCCCCGCGTGGCATGTAAAAGGTCTATTAGCAGCAAGTGATCTTGACTTACATCACGAAAAAGAAAATCATGGGATCGAAGAGCTCGAAGTTAAAGAGATTTGTCTTTTGAGGTGTAACTATCCCCGTGCCAGGTGTACAATAACTCCAAGTTTAAATATCGTTTTCGTGCAGTGGATGACGAGCAGATCGAGTTTAAATCCCGAAAAAAACATTGCATTTAAATTCAGTTTGTTTATTGATTTCAACCCACAATTTCGATTACAAAGGACAATTTAATTGCGTAGAATACTGTACTTTGAGCTGTTTTTAAGCAGTTTGTATACCCACCGACTCAATACCCAATTAGCTCGAATAATTGGGAACAAAACGTTCCTTAATATGAAGACTGACTTGTTTAGAAAGCTTAAGCATGTTCGCATCAAACAAAAACAAAAATTCATCGATAGCTCATCTGTAATATATGACAGGCTTAATCATCTTTGACCAGCGACCTTGTGCCTTGGCTATTTTCTTTGCTTCACTTTTCTTTGGCGGGTTCATGATAACGTCACAACCTTCTTTGGCCTGATCTTTGACACAGGCCACATAATCTTTCACGTGATCCATCATGTAACCAAGAGGTGAAGATCCTTGTGAAAGAATCTAGAGAAAAGGGTTGCAATAATTTGATTAAACGCTTGAGCGTTAGAAAAGGCTTTAAATGGCATCCTTTGATCAAGTCAGTAAGAGGAATTATTACACGACTCGGGCAGTCAGAGGGCCAATAACTAAAATCAACCAATCAAAATGCTCTATTGCCGGTCAATATTCTCTCAGTATTGGACCGGGCACTGTCCCGAATGGTCCCGAATGATACCGCACTTGTGTGCCTTTGAACTTCAGTCATATAATAAATCTCTTATTAACCAAGCTTGCTCGGGACCGCACTGGAAGAATATCGGCCCTCGGTCTTTTTTGTACGGACCTCGCTGCGCTCGGTCCGTACTGTCAAGACCTTGGGCCGATATTCTCCCAGTACGGCCCTCGCGCTTGGTTAATAAGATATATGTATAGGGTAACAAGGATTGTAAAAAGAGACCTAGATGCTTTGGTCCTATTACTATGATATTCTCAATTTGAGAAAAATTGTTGCTTGTCATGTTGTTAAATTGTCACCTGACATATATTAGAGTCATCCGTTGATGTCCTGCGCCTCTTAATTGATCTCAGTATCCACTAAACAAGTTTTAATTACTGTTAAAATTAATTTCCGTTCTTACCTGGTAATGAAAGTCTCGCAGATCGAATTTATCTCCCAGTTCTTTCTCTGCATATTCTCTGGCCTCAAGAATCTTCCCTTGTCCAACCATGTAAGGAGTGGCCTGTCCAGGAATACTTTCGTACCGGACAGCCTGATGCGGACATTTAGAATTAAAATCTTCATTACAACAATTATGAAACTGGTAAAAACGACAGTTGCAGCTATCTAGGTTTTTAAAGAAAATGGTTTAAAAAGATTCTAAATGAATTTTGCTCAGACAAACTTATTGGCTGTCCACAATGTTTCTTTTTACCTCACTCAGGGGGAAAGAAGAATTATCCCAGGCATAGTGTTTGAAATAGTCGATGACCTCATCTCTTTTCATACCAAAATGGTTCAAACCGGGATCCACGATCAATCGGATAGATCGCCACACCTTAAACATTGAAAATGTAATGATTATGGTATGATAAGGACAATAAATCATAGCAAAAGAAGAAAGATTTAAGCCTGAGTCCAGAAACTCAAATTCAAATGTTTTACGTAACCATATCAGAAGGACTGAATTTGATATAAAGCAATAGAACTATATGTGTCCACTCCCCTTGTTAATGTTTCCTTACCAGCCACTTCAACATTCCATATTTCTGCATGGGCTCGTCGGCGTATGTGTCTGTATCTCTCCCAATCAGCGGATACTCAGCGTATATAGCCCATCCCTCTTTGAAGCCTGTGTAAGAGGTCAGACCATCAAGCCAGGAAATTGCACCACCACAGTTGTCAAGGAAATGCTCCAAGTGTCCTTGTACCTGTAAAAAATTAGATAAGGAACTCATCTGATTTAGATGAGCTCGGCTAACATCTCGTTCGAGTAGACATACCACTTTTCTCGAGGATAAAAGTCAATTAAAAGTCTATTTTGAAAGCTAATTTGTCTTGCACTGATTGAAATATATTTCTGATTAGAAAAAATAACCTCTCAAAACTAGCAGCGCCGAATTTCAAAATGTAGCAATTGCAAAATAAATTTTTTCGATAGCTTAAAGGATCTCCGTGACAAACTCTGTGCATTGTCTCTATCGAAGCAAAAACTTCCTCATTAGAATTGAACAGTACTCGGAGCTAAGATAGTTTTACAAATAATATAATTTACGTAGAAACCGAAGAAAATTCTAAACCTGCAAATGATGCCCTGGCATGGCTTCATGAGCATCGACACTCCATTCTTCGTACGTTGGGAACAAGGAGAAAAATGGAATTTTGAATTTTGCACTTTTTGAACAATTAGAGTCGCTGCTATGATAGCTCTGGAATGACACGGCTGGATTCAAGTTGGGCTGGACGTCGATTGGACAGATAGGCGTGGTTGCCTTATCTCCAGTAAAATGGAACATGGTTACAGTCTTTGGTGCAAGTAAACTTATGACCTGAAAATAGAGAGGATGATAAGCCTAAGCTGGAGAAAATTTGCTAACAGCTCAGTTGTAAAGCAATACGATAAGCTTATTTTTATATCACTTTTTCTCTTCCGGAACTTTATTGATGAGGGTGTGTTTCTGCTTCCGTCTTTGGCCTCATAACCCCAAGCACACCTGGCAAATTACTTCGAAACCTACCTTTCTTATTTCAGCCATCCATGCCTGCACGGCAGCCCAGCGTGTAGGGCAATGCTCTTTAGCTCCCTCGATATTACTGCATTTCTCCTCTGCTTGTTCATCCGATTCATTCTTAGGGATTGGTTTCGTGTTGAATCTAAACTTAGATGGATCATTTATCAGTTTTTTAAACTCCTGTTTCGCGGTATCGTTATTGGTTTTTTCAGTTACTTTCCTTGCAATTTCTAGAACCTGTGGATGGAAAGAAAAGGCTTTGTCTCAACCAACCTTTTAATCGAAAAGTAAATTTATTCAATACCATCTAACCTACCTTGCAGCCGTTCTGGGATGTTAGCCGTTTCAGGATATTGCAAAGCCTTCATCTACAAAGAACTTCTCCCCGAACTTAGATGGGATGGGGGAGGGAAAAGTGCATATCATTGAAAAAAAATAAAAACGTCTGTGAAGGGAACTTCATGGCTAACCAGCCTTCGATAAATCACTTTAAATATATAAGGGTAGGCTTTTACGTATAAGACGTTTTCATTAAAATGATGAACAGCCGAACAAATATGCTGGAACGAAGCCAGCGGAAGAAAGCTCAGTCGCTGTTTAAAAAATAATTTACGACTTACCATTGGATAATAGAGATCGAGCAGCTTTTTCCCGAGCTTTGTAACCTCCGTCGGGGTCATATCGTTCGTTGTGAAATACGACAAGATGCTGGTGTAAGCCAGCGATCCATTTAGAGGTTCACCAGTGGGCAGGTGCCGGTCTGTTGACGATGATGCGTTCTCTTTACCATCAACCCAAATATGCTTGAGTGGTAGAGTGGCCCAACCGCTGGAGACGTTACCTGGGACGCAGTGGCGAATATGTTCATCCTTGACGTATCTAAAGACGAGTAATACATTATAATAATAATAATAATAATAATAATAATAATAATAATAATAATAATAACTTGTATTTACATAGCGCTCATATCTTAAACTCATGGCGCTTTACAACACTTTACGGGGGACTTTACCAGACTGCTAAGCAGTTTACAACCAAATAAAGGCGAATATAACAGATGCCCCCTTCACCCAATTCCCGGTATAAACCAGGCCATACCACATCAAAGTGATCTCGTGAAGTGGGTTCTTTAACGTTCCCTGCCTAAAAAAATTAACTAATTAATAGATGCAGGAGACGGGACCTCCATTTATTCGTTCCTATCCGAGAAGACTAGAATATCTAACCATTTCTTGATCGATGTTATAGAAAGGTAGCATATTCTTCTCAATTATTTTAAGACCCTGAGCGTGTTGGTCTGGCCGGGGCTCGAGCCCTCGACCTCCCGCACAACAGTCTGGCGCTTAACCAAGTAAGCTAACCGGGAGGCATGGGCATTGGCATTGGCATTAGCATTGGCATTGGCATTGTTGAATCAGTGTTCATTTTCTCGCACAAGTAAACAACAGACTGGAATGAAAGCCCTTGCCCAGAGCTCTAGTGTGAAACTAATGTCAAGCTAAGTTTAGCACACTCTACTCTATGTTTTGATAAGATCTCAACTGTGGTGGATAGCAGTTTATATAATAACCGGATGTTGGCATCTTCAAATAAGTTTCCTTCGATTGTTTGTAAACTGCTGATGCAGTCGGGCCAAAGTCCGCAGAAAAGTGTCGTGATGCGAATTTGATCGTATCCACATGTTAATTTGCGCAATATAAATATTAAATTATTATTATTATTATTATTATTATTATTATATGAAAAACCACGTCTCGAGTGCAGATGACTGACAGTGCAACATGTATCACCTAACCTCAACAATCGAATTAGCGGTTTCCCCAAGTAGTTCACCAAGTAACCTTTTACAGAGACACTGACGTTCTTCCCATTGTGGTTCGCCTTCCACTGGTCATCAGTCTCTTCTGTGATACCTCTATAGTAATCAACATCTAACAGAGGTTGAACGAACGATTCTTGTAGTATACCTGGAAGGAAAAAGATGCGTTAAAATCTGCATGGGGGTTTCAAATTGCAGGATCCAGATCAAGTAATCAATAGCGAGGAATCTTTTAAATCATACATTTACTCCTTGTTTGAAAAGACAAAAGCACTAATTTAAATTTTCTCCGTGAGAACAAGTTTAACAAGATGAGCTATCAAGATGAATTAGGAGATAATCATTACGGGCCTCGCCCAGAAAAGTCACGCAATCGTTTGCTTGGGTATTTCTGGAGCGGAAACCTCAGTACTTGTCTTTAAAATGTGTCCGCCATATTGTAGAGGGTTAGCTAGCCAATCTTTACTTTCCTTGATCGGATAAAGTGTCCTATTCGTGAATTGTGTTAATTTTTGCATCAAACACTGACAAAATCGCAGTTTTTAACTACACAAGAGGTCTGAAAAAGTGATTAAAAACAAAAATTTTTCTTTCAGGATAAATCAATGAGGATATTCTGCACTATGGTTCTGATATTTGATGACATCCTAAGGCTTCGTAAAATTCTCTTCATCCCAGACCGTACCAAAATATAGGTTGGAAACATTTCGTCAGCTCAGAGCTTGAAATATGATTCGGTAGGATTAATATTACTTGTCTGAGCAGGAATGGCGTTATCTTGAAAGTTAAGATTACGGATCTACTAGATGTAGATCCTCCCGAGCTGTCATTTAACCTTCACGGGTGGGGCATTTGAAACGTTGAGGGGAGGGGGGGCCTATCATCTTTCAACCAGCCATGCGCTTACCCCTACTCAAATCCCCTACTTAACTTTCCGAAATACACTTTGCGTTGTTCGTTGGCACAAGTTAACCCCTTTGAAATCTTTACAGTTTCAAGTGTGTCCGTATTCGATTTCTTGATCTACTTTTATTTTTTTCCGACAGTCTCAAATCTTTCAGCTTAGCATTTGATCGGGTTTCCACAGACAAGATTGACTCATCTAGTTCAATGGGGAACTACTGCATTTGATAAGCTTCTCGTACTCAGGTTGGATCTGCTTAAAGAAGTTTTACAACATATTATTTCGCCAAGCGCGATGCGGATAAAAGGATCTCTGAAAAGTTCACGAGATTGAATATAAACTGGCCCAACCCTAACCCTAACGATGTTTAGGCACCAAAACGCGGGGGAGCTGAGTGCCCCCAAAATTTTTGTTAAGGATGGGGCTATTGCCCCCCGTGCCCCTTGCTCTGCCGCATACGACCTTCAAAAATGGAAAGCTCATGTGTTGAAGAGCGCAGAATACACCAAATAACTGTAATTAGCACGGGGGGTGACAACTCTAACAAACAGTGTTTCTGGACAAAGCCAAAATTGTTCCGGGAATCTGAAGATTTCTCCGAGAATTGGGACACTTAGAAATTTTACCAGGAAACACGCGATAATTCCGGGACATTGCAGAAAAAAATCGGGACATCGAAGGAAATTTTATTTCACGTTTTTATTTACGTTAAACGCGGTAAGTTTGGCATGAAATCTTCTGTAAATGAAAACATTCAAACAGCGAGTGCAGCGCCGTATGGGTATCCATCCCCGCCAAAATTCAAACTTGTTGTTCAAACATTCAATTCGTCACTTCAAACATTCAATTCGTCACTTCAGACATTCAATTCGTCACTTTAAACATTCAATTCGTCACTTCAAACATTCAACTCGGCAATTCAAACGTCCAATTCGTCAAATCAAAGATTCAATTCGTCACTTGAAACACTCAATTCGGCAATTCAAACGTCCCATTCGGCAATTCAAAGATTCAATTTGTCAATCGAGCATTCACTTCGTCATTTCAGACATTCGATTCGTCAATTCCAACATTCAATTCGACAATTCGCCGGTTGAAATATCAATTCTACCATTCACTCTCGACGTTCAAAGTTTCGACATTCACTTTCGACATTCAAACTTTGAACATTCACTCTCGGCGTTCAGTCAAAGTTTCGACATTCCGTTTCGACATTCACTTTCGACATCCACTTTCGACATTCACTTTCGACATTCACTTTCAACATTCACTTTCGACATTCACTTTCGACATTCACATTCGACATTCACTTTCGACATTCACTTTCGACATTCACTTTCTACATTCAAACTTTGAACATTCAAACTCAGCGTCCGTTTGGTCTGGGTACGAGAATGTGTCTCAGGCCTCTCTCGGTCTTTTTCGTGAGTTACGTTTGGCGCGGCGTGACTTACCTAGGGCCCATTATTTAATCGAAATAAAACCTGGACCGTGGTTTAAGGATGGTAATGGACCATGAGATTCTAATTGTAAGGAAAGATATGTTTAATTTAAATTAATTGAAGATTTTGAGTCAAATCGAAATTTTTTCCGAATTTTCAGCATAACGCTGCGCAATTTTCTGGCCATGAAGGCAAGTAAACAACGATCTAAGCATGATGAATTTTACCGCGTGGGCTCAGTACACGTAAAGAAATTCGTACTTTTTTCGCTTATAACAGCAAATGAAAAACTGGTCTGAATAAATTTGTCGTCCCGAAATATTTCTTGGTCATTTTAGTCTTGCTTCTTATTGATAGATTCCATGGAACTTGAGATCTCTCCACTCACGGACAAATTTGCGTATTCCCTTTTGAAATATGATCCACATGCCTATTTGCACACTTGCGAAAATATTTTGCGATTTTTAACTTCATCTTGAATTTTTAGTTAAAACTTAATATGCACTTATCGCTTTTTTCGTTGGAAATAAGTTCTTTAATTAGTCTTCTTTCCCTGGAGCTTGTTTTTTGGAAAACGTGATTTTTACAAATTTACTGCGCATCGTGTTTGATTTCTTGTTTCTCCAAAATTATCACTTTTCGTAGGCACGTGTTACACGTAAGTGTCAATGGGTTAAATTTTTATTTCCCATTGTTCCACACCTAGTATCAGACATTACCATACCCCAAAACAAAGGAAAAGAACATTCAAACAAAGGCTAAATTTAAACCACAACAATCCCGTACAGGCCTGATTTTTTTCAGGTCTGATTTTCGCTATTGCATAAATAGCGCTATCTACTGCGAAGGATCGTGCGTCATACGTATTTAATACCGCAGTTCAAAATATATGAACTTCATATATTCATTGTATCTGATTTATCATCACGGGTTTATTACGTCAACTTAACGGCCTGCTCCCAGTTGGCTTGTTAGCTCAATTGGTAGAGCGCTGCACTAGTATCGCAGAGGTCAGTGGTTCGAATCTCGTACAGGCCTGATTTTTTTCAGGTCTGATTTTCGCTATTGCATAAATAGCGCTATCTACTGCGAAGGATCGTGCATCATACGTAGATAAACTTGTGTCGTACAAAATAACTTTTGACGTACAGTGAGTGGTCAGTAGTTTTAGGCTTATGAAGAAGTTGTCATTCTAAGTTATGCAAACTGTCAGCACATGTACTAACCGGTTCTCAGTACGCACCCCCCATAAGAATAAAGGAGATTGAACTTATATTAGAAAGTTAACAGCAATATTAAGGACAGGCTATTAAAACGAAGTTTAGGCGAGGTTTATTAAAACCTCGGGCTAACTAGACTTCAATCTGCTCATAGTTAATAGAGGGGACTATAGGTTAACTATGATCTGCTCAACCCAAACAGGTAGGCGTTCTTCACCATAATTAAACTGTAAAGCCAAGCAGGCTAATTTTAATTAAACATATCTTTCCTTAGGTAACATGATTATAATTAGACTAATTTAAATTAAACATATCTTTCCTTAGGTAACATGATTATAATTAGAATCTCATGGTCCATTACCATCCTTAAACCACGGTCTAAGTTTTATTTCGATTAAATGATGGGCCCTAGCTAAGTCACGCCGCGCCAAAAAGAAAAAAGACCGAGCGAGGCCTGAGACACATTCTCGTACCCAGACCAAACGGACGCTGAGTTTGAATGTCAAAAGTGAATGTCGAATGTGAATGTTGAAAGTGAATGTCGAAAATGAATGTCGAAAGTGAATGTCGAAAGTGAATGTCGAAAGTGAATGTCGAAAGTGAATGTCGAAAGTGAATGTCGAAAGTGAATGTCGAAAGTAAGTGTCGAAAGTGAATGTC
This sequence comes from Stylophora pistillata, assembly GCF_964205215.1. Classification (NCBI taxonomy): domain Eukaryota; kingdom Metazoa; phylum Cnidaria; class Anthozoa; order Scleractinia; family Pocilloporidae; genus Stylophora; species Stylophora pistillata. The sequence goes on along the minus strand of NC_142522.1, from coordinate 3,247,601 downwards.
GAAACTTTGAACGTCGAGAGTGAATGTCAGAATTGATATTTCAACCGGCGAATTGTCGAATTGAATGTTGGAATTGACGAATCGAATGTCTGAAATGACGAAGTGAATGCTCGATTGACAAATTGAATCTTTGAATTGCCGAATGGAAGGTTTGAATCTTTGAATTGCCGAATGGGACGTTTGAATTGCCGAATTGAGTGTTTCAAGTGACGAATTGAATCTTTGATTTGACGAATTGGACGTTTGAATTGCCGAGTTGAATGTTTGAAGTGACGAATTGAATGTTTGAAGTGACGAATTGAATGTTTGAAGTGACGAGTTGAATGTTTGAAGTGACGAATTGAATGTTTGAACGACAAGTTTGAATTTTGGCGGGGATGAATACCCATACCCTACTGGGTGGGCACACAGTTGGGTTCCACACTCGATTCAACCACGTGCAACCTTCACAGCAGTCAAGTCCAGATCCGTTTCAGGTATAAACGCATCAAACAAGGTTCCGTGTATGGTTAGCGACGGATTTTAATTGATTCCTCGCTTTGTGAGCATAAGTGAAGTCCATTTAAGAAACAAGTTTGGATTCTATAGCCGAAAAGTGCAAGCTTAGGCTATAGCGACCATGGCACGACCAATAAAATGTAAGTAAAACAATTGGAAGTAAATATCCTAATGTTATCCGAATGCTTTCCAACTTTACGTGTATTACTGTTGTAATACTTAGGAAAAGTACTGTTTTCGCTTTTTATATCAGGTGGGAAGTCATTTGAGAAATGGGAAGTCGAGGATATATGCGCCTGGCTAACGCAAAACATGTTAGAGGAACATTGTGGATGTTTCAGGGAAAATAATGTGCGTGGGAGCACACTGCTTTCGTCGCTAAAAGATGGAACCAGTAAAAACGGACCTCAAATACATAGGAGTAAAGGCTCTTGGTAAGAGTTCGCATTTTATAATTTAGTTCAGCGTCAGTTCTTATGAAATTCTCAAAAAATCTTCTCAAAAAAAACAATTATGCTGCAAAACGTTGCTGATAATAGGCCTTATCACGGTTTTTGCAGGTTAGAAGGGGCGGCGCAGAAAAAAATTACATACAAAATGTATGAAAAATTAGAAAAATTAACTGAGCGTCTTCTATCCAACCTACATTGTTCAAACTTGGTGAATACAATCTTCTACTTAGTATTTTAACGTTGCGATTCATAAATTACGTAAAATTTAATTTTGGAAAAAGTTATTTGACATCGGATTTCCATACAAAAACTGTAAATTCTGACCGCTTTGCCCGCCCGTCAAGATGGCGCCGAAAATTTCCACAAGGCCTATTTGGGGCCTACCATTTAACTTTTGAGAGGGGGTGGGTGATTTTGAAAAAAAAATTCCTGCAAGCGCTTGTTGGAAGAAAAAAATTGCTTGCAGCCCAAATGTCACAGAAAAATGTACCAAAAAATCGGAAAAAAATATCCTGCACAGCAGACTGCTAGAAAAAAAATATCTTGATGACCAGAAATCACCCACCCCCTCCCCCCCTCAAAAGTTAAATGGTCGGCCCCTTAGTGAACAAATTAACAACGGATTAACAAACTTTGGATATGAAATACCCCGGGGATAAAAATGATACCATAAATGAAAGTTTTGACATAAACCAAAGCAATGATAAGAAAACGCTCAATGACTCTTAAACTCAAAGGGATAATTGCAATGATTGCTCTAAAGGAAAACTGAATTAAAGACGTATGAACACCCTTAAGTGGACAATCGCCGCTCGCATTGTTATTTACTCATTTATTTTTGTTTGTGAGTTTATATATTTATTTATTTATTTACTTATTTATCTATCTATAGGCGTGACTTTTGCCGTGTGTACGGAAAGGGTATTAAAGTTAGTGGAGTGAGACAAATCTACAAGCAGAGGCCAGGCGCTATTCCTTTGTACTGTTGAGAGCCAAAAGCCACTGGGACATTGCACGATCAAGAAAATGCTCCTTTGTTGCAGTGGTTGGATTCTGTGACATAACAAATTGGAGGCAAAAGAGCTCAAAGGGCGAAAGGCAAAGAAGCAGGTGTGTCTAGTGAGCAATAATCCGAAGCCAGTGAGAAAAGTGTAATGGTGGTTGGTCATCGAGTAACCAAAGACGGCGTGGAGTACCAAGCCGAAGTTGAAGGGCACACAAGAGTCTGACAGTGCCGGAATGTGGATCCCAAGAGAGAATGTCGATCTCGCTGTTGTAGTGGCATACACAATACGGCAGAGGGCTTCTCTTTACTCAACGTAGTCAACGGAACACTTCAGGCTTCTTTTACTCGTACACGTTAGCACAACTAATACCTCATTACAGGAAATGAACGATGCATGCTATGCAATGAAAATACGGCCATTTTAAAGATGTTTTGTTTCTTTGTTAATTGAAATCGAAATGTTTCACTGTAAAGACGCTATTCATGGTTAAAATAGTGCTAAACATGCAAAACGTGTAATATTTAAGGTTACACAAGTAGTAATAAACGGCTAATCTTAGAATATATGCCGGGAATTCTAAAAACTTCCGGGAAAGTATCGCAAAAATTCGGGAGGATGATCCAAATTTCCGGGACGACTTAAGTTAAGACCTAGTATTACTCAAACAGCGTTTGTTAGAGTTTTCACCCCCCGGAATTAGCGACGGCATAAGCGAACTACTCGCCATTTCCCTTGTGGCTCTCAAAGAAGTGGAGTTTGTTTGTCTGAGTCACGCAGGGGGTCTAAAACTTCATGACGTCATTAGTATAAAGCGCTATTAAGGAGCCAAAGAATGTGAAGTATTCACTTGCAATAGGAGAACTGGAATCGGAAACCCTAACCTCTAAGCATCATTTTTGGCGCTTTCATCTTCCGAATAGCCATTCAATTCTTTTATTTTTCGGATTCAATAAAATACTGCCACACACATGTAAAGGAGTAGAAATAGCCGGTAATTCATCGAAAATATCTTCTTAGGGGTTAAGCTTCTTTGGTGTTTTGTTGGGTCTAAGGATCGAAGTATGCGTTTATCTGTACTATGGGCATTCCTGCAATAGGCCAGTGTTGACTATTATCTCAAAAATCGTTAAAAATTCTGAAGTAAATCGCCTTTAAAAATAAGATGCGAAGAGGTCCTTCTTTGCAATATTCCTGTTGATACATAATTTGATCAAAGTTTTAGAAAAAGGTGAAGTTTCATAGAGTGAATGATTAACACATAACGCTTTGGAAAGCGAGACAGAGCCATACAGCCGGAAATCAGAAAGAGTATAGCTTACCTGTTTCATTGTTTAGGTAAACTTTCATGTATTTGGCTCTCAAAGCTTTGAATCCAACCTCGCATGCTTCTTTACTTCGAACCATTCCTCTACGTATTCCCACCTTCATGTTTTCGATGTACTGCAAAATGCTAGCGTTGTAAGTCTTTAGTTTCTCCTCTATTAGCTCAATATCTGGTACACTCCTAGGTTTGAAATGAAGCCCCAGTCCGTTGTTGACTGTGTTTCCGATGTAGCAAATTTCCTGCCAGCAGCGTTTGTTGGGTCCCATCATCCAATCTCCTGCGTAGTAATTGGCATCAAAGGGCTTACCGAAAACATGCTGAAGATAGTGCTTGACTTGGGCCAAAACTTTTCTTTCTCGTGGTTTCAAAGCAGGTGTGTTGATAGTTTTATCTTTGATTTCCTTTAGCAAAGCCAAGGAAGTATCCGTTCGGGTTTTAATCACAGAGGGCGTCGGATCATAAGCGACGAATTCCTTTTTGATCCTGTCGGAGGTGACATCGGGATCATCGTAAACTTCATAGGGATGGAGTCTATAATATGTTGACTTGACTTTATCGAGGAATTCACCAAGTCCCACTCGCTTCGCTTCCTCTGAATAATCACATTTCGCTACTTTGTGTAATGCGGCCTTCGTAACAGGTGTTCCCTCATCTTTTCCCTTTTCGTTCGCTGCAATTGCAATCAAAGCGATTCCAACGATGAAAATAATCGTCGCCACAACCAATATCATAATTGTGATGATTCTCTCTCTCGAGGGTCCTTGACGTCCGAAAGTAATGTTCTTTTCGTCGGACACCATCATCTCGGTACTTTTGGTTTGCTGCATGATTCGTGAAGTTGCCTTCTAAAATATTAGTAATCGCCAGATTCTCCGAAACAATTAATTGAAAGGTCTGGCTGCCGATGTATTATTCGCGCGCCTCCCTTTTCAAGGTCGAAAGTCAATAAATTTGCTGACGCCCTCTAATATCCTTTCATTTAAATTAAAGAAATATCCGCATGCCCATGGTCCTTTGCGAATTGCTTCACACAAGCAACGTTAGCTTAGATTTAAGAAATCCTTTCGGATTAACTTTTTTTTTTACCTGCAATAGATCACGCTACATGACGAGCTTTGCTCAAGAAAAAAATTCACAGCAGGCATCGTAAACTGATGCCGAGGTTTGGGGAAGAAGGTGTTGGGTGGATGTCATCACATCAATCACACCACGATGTAATTACATAGACTTAGCGCCCACGAATCCACGAGAGATAAGCGATTGCGTGCGAGTTAACGCGGGGTCATCTGATAGCAATGAAAATCAGAGTCATGAAATATAAAATTTGCTATGCGTGATGCCCAATAAAATACTACTTTCTTTGTGATTCTGCCTGTTTCCTTTTTATTATGACATTGCTAATCACGTAGTCTTTCTACGATCCTTCCTTTTCACAGAAGAGGCAATACCTGTTTCAATTATTTATGTAGGATTCTTTCGCTTGGTTTCCCATGAAAAAGCAACAAAAGATATCGTTATTTTCATGTGTCGAACGACCTGAATAACAACCGTATCTAATTTCCAGTACGCGTTATTTAATGAATCGACCACAGTTCACGCTTTATGATCATAGTACAAGATCCTATTGTTTTCGTACGAGACCTGTGGCGATCGTACGACTTGGCTACGTATCCTGGTTAAATTCTTACTAATATTATAATAGTAAACTTCGGCGGGATTTTCAAAGTTGAAAAGTATCATGGTTTCGATTTCGAAACCATTCGAAGTGAAGTCATGGAGGCAGTCGGATTGTCGACGTGCGCCTTACCCCCGGCTGACATAATTACTCAGATTCTTTGCAGGGTCACAAGTACCACACTTGACCCTTGCAAGCATTGGTATCTCCTTTCGAAAGAGGTATGTGGCGTTCCTGCGCGTAAATTTTTCAAACGCGACGTATTTAAGATATTTCCCGACGAAATCCATAGTGTGGCTGCGCGGGAACTTCAGCCCGCCAAATCATCGAACGGAGTCGTAGAGTTGGACAGGATTCCCGAATTCGTTTCTGTTGTGTCCACGTTCGGTCTAGTAGCTGGTCTTCTTCGCAATAGAACAATCCCCGACGAACTTATTAATTTTGCGGGATTTATGGCTATCATAAATTTGGTGAACTCCGCCACACTAGACTTTGAGCTCGAGTGCGCGAAAAATTCATCTTTTGGCGCCAAGCTCAGTCAAGACTCGGAAGAGTTCGCTTCTTTGCTTGTCGATAGATCAGCCAGGGTAAATTCCCTTGAAGAGGAACTGAAGAAACTTCAAACACGGATTTCCGATCTCGAATCGAGCATGGAGTCCGACAATTTTTCCTTTAATTCCCCATGTTGCTCATCAACTCCATTAAGTTCGTCCAGTTCCTCGTGCAGTTCAATCGAGGACACTAAGAATCGATCTGATTTAGGAACTACAAACAAGAAACGACAAATTCTTAAAAGGTGCAGGGAGATAAGAGCTGTCCTTGACGACGTTTCTGAGAGGTACAATGAATCTAGCGCAGCTGTCCTTGGAAACAGCTTCCTATACGGACCGGATGGGGAAAGGGAAAGAGTACAGGGTATTAGAAGTCGTTGATCAAGTTACAAAATCAAAGGGTTCCAAGAATGTTCTGACCGAGCTTCTTTTGCCAGAAACACTCGAAAATGTCTTCCAAAGCATTCGTGTACCAGACTGGGTGCTGTTGTTTTTTAAGCTCCGAACAAGACTCCCAGATTCTGCATGGCAAACTTTGCTGAACCTGACTAGACTAGGAAAGAGTGGGGTGAACTGCTAATCATAGAGGCTTTGCATTCATTCAATATAATTCTTTTGTGACTTATTTTATTTTCATTACTTTGTTTCTGTGTCAATGGGCTGTCGATCATGTGAACTTTTTTCTTACCTGTAAAGTAAACCGGCCCTTTGCAGGGTTGTCTTTGAGAAAATTCATAAGTGCTCAATTTTAAATTTCATGGGGAATCATAATTTGGGGATGATTGTGTGCACCTTGATGAGACCTGCAGCATATTGATTATTTTATGAGTACATCTAACATTAGCGAAGGATTTCTGATGAGGGGGAAATTAAATTTGTTCTTTCAGTTTTGTGGCTTGAAAATCTGAACACTATACACAAACCAATTATGGAGACTTCTTTTAATTGGATGTTTTCATATACATTTCTGAACATAACTGATGTCAATCTTTTTTTTTTACCAATTACAAGGTGACAGCCAATGTAAACCTGTTTCATTATTTTTTTGTATAGAGAGCTGGAGACACACCTGTGCTACTAACAAAAAATGAGATAAAAACATTGAAGAAACTAGTCTTCTCTGCAGTGCAGAAAACATTCCAAATTGCGAGGGTCAACAATGCAGATTTTGATGCTTGGAATGTGCATCTAAATTCTGTTCTCATCTGGGCAATAAGGGAGCAGCACCTCCATTCATGTGACTCAGAAAACAAAGAGTTTAACATTAAACTAGATGGACACCCACTTGGAGGTGTGTTCTTATTTTAGTAAATTCTTTGAGGGTTGTTAGTCTTGAGTACGAAACTATAATCCCTGCTATGTTAAGTAGAGGTACTTTTGAATTTGTTTATTTCAGGTAAAGACTAAGTAGCTGTAGGCCTGGCACCTATTGATTTTAAAAACAAAAGCTCTGAGAGTGCATTGTCCATTTACCCCCTTGCAATTGGCAACTGTAAAGAGAAAAGGTTAGTGGTGATTTAAGTAAGTTGGGTCAAATGATCAGTGAACAAAAATTATAATTACTAATTTTACAATGATTATTTATAATCATTTACAAGAATTAAAAAGAAATTATAAGATGTGCATTAGATCAGAAGCTGATGCATGCCAACAATGGTGCATTTTACTGGGTTTGAAGAGGAGACTTTAAATGCTCTTCAAAATAAACACAAGTAAGAATTCTAAGTGTACTTACAATATTGCCAATATTTTTGCAGTAGATACCAGAATATTCAGAGAAGTGGAATGGCATTAATAATGTGCTTTTTCAACTTGTTTTCTTTCATTTTTTTTTTTTTCATCAGGTCAAATTTGAAGCAATTACTTGAGAATCTCAATAATCAGAAAGATGTCATCAAAAAACATGGAATATGGGTTGATCGCAAAAAGTACAACATTTCTTTCACAGGTGATTTTCATTTGGGGAGAGAAAGTTAAATTCTCATGGTATATCCTGTAATCATTTCCTTAAATTCCTGTTTCTGCAGTGACTCTTGATTACAAGGCCTTGCTGCTTATACTCAACAAAAAATATGATGAAGATTTCCTTCTTGGTGGGAAAGGATATGGTGTGGAATTTTGTGCATTTTGTGATGCAATAAGGGTAAATATTTCTCTTGATACTTTCCTTGCTTTTATTATACCACTGACTTATGATCAGTTAAGTTCTCTGAAAGTAGAATGGTATCAAGCCAAATTTGAGGTGGTACATGGCTATAGTGAAAAACAGTTATCAATGACTTTATTTTGTAGAATTGAATATTTATATCCATTGGTAAAAGTGCATTAAATTAGCTAAGAAATGAAATTTAATTAAATACTTATTTTAATTGAGGCCTGTACATGCCATGGAGTTGATGCAGATGAAACCAGTCTAGATTGTCTAAGATCAAAAGCCAACATTGGAAGGTGAGATACCTGTAATAAAATTTATTGGTATCAGATATCTTTCATGCATTTCAAATCTGATCCAATTGACTCTCTTTATTTTCTTTCTATATAGGTGTTCAGGCCTTCGAGATGATCTTAATTTCCTGTTGGAGGAAGAATTAAGCAGCATTAATCTCTGTTCTCTGCATTGTGAGATGAGAAATTGTGGACAACTTTTGGGTTCATTGGGGTTGTTTGCATATCGGGTTGGTAGCCTTGATAATTTAAACAAGATTTTGTCTGGTTATGGTCCTGAAAATTGCCATGGGTTCCCAAGAGTAACGGTCAAGGAAAGAAAAGGACAGCAAACAGAAATAACTAGACAAAACATTCAAGTGGCATCTTTTTCTGGTATGGTGTTTGTACTTGATTTAATTTATTGTACTTGCATATATAGTTACCTTTTACCTTGGGGCAGTTATTTCTTATATCAGCATCAGCCAGTGCTAATTTATCAGGAATTAGTTAATTCAGTATATATTAAAAGTATGGAAGAGCTGTATTTCTCAGTAATAGCCAGATCAAAGCATTAAATAGCCAATAAAACTCATTTGAACAACCAGGTTTTTTTATAGTCAAGGTATATTTTACCTGACAAATACCATGTAGTTTTGCAACTCTATGCTAACCATGCTGTCAGTGTGTGTCATAACATGTACATTACTCCAAAATCTCAGATGGATATTCTACAAATGATTATTCTTCAGGTTCTACTGAAAGGACAGTTCTACAGAATTTTGAAGATGTCGTCGAAAGATCACTACCCCTTGAGAAAGTGACCAAACACTATATGGAATGTCCTGGAGCTGCAAGAAATGTGATTCTTAGCTATGTTGCTTTCTTTGAAGAGCGCATAATGGTATGCAATTAACCTTTTGAACACTAGCTTCAGCAGTTCAGTCGTATGTACTTAGTCTAGTAGTTCAATGGTCATTCGAATTGCGGTGTGATTGAATCCACTGAGAATCTGTCAAAATTAAATATATGCCTTGAAAATAAGATAAAGCTTAATATATAGTTTCAAAAACCTTGTCATAAGGAGTTGCTAACTGATATTTTTAAATTTTTTGCCAATTGAGAAATGCAACATTTTGATTTGCAGTTTGTGAGTGACCTATTTGACAGGGGAACTTACATACGTGATTATGGCTCTACAAAGGAAACAGTTAATCTTGATGACACGAAAGGTAAAGGCTGCTGCATGAGGCCGTTTTTTCCTATAACTTAATTTAGTACACCTCATACACTGTAGATGCTATCAATAGTTGCATTGTCACACAGTGAACTACAATATTTCTCCAATTTATTTCTAAAATTGAGCTTTGACAACCTGGAGTACCATTTTGTTGTCCTTTTTGTTTCTTCTTTGTTACAAGCAGGTCTTTTGACAAGGTAATGGTAACAATCGCGCTGTACAACACCAGAATTATTTTCCTGACTGTGAAAAGAGAAAAAAGAAGTCTGCAACTTCGCGTCGTACGCAACCATTCGTACGCAGTTATTACTGGTGTCCAATTTCGAGAAGAGCCCATGATTATTTTTGTTTTAGGGGTGAATTTCTCCTGTCCCCAATTTCGTCGAAGAAAAGCGCGAACACGTAATAAAAGTAATGAGTAAGGCACAGTGAACAACCCGGCAGCGCAAAGTGACAATGCTCTACATCCCAAATGAGAAGTGTTCCTCAATTTTTAACACGAACCACCAATTCTTACCATTTTTAATTTCTACGTTTTTTTAATTTCTGCAACTTGGACATGTTCTTGAGAAGATATTAAATCAGTTAGCTTTATCGTTCCCTTCTAAATTATTTAGTCGGAAGCGCCGGACTGGACGCTGGTTTAACTTAAAACTTGTTGGGCGACGTGGCATTTTGACTGCACATTACTAATTAAACTTGATTTTGACAGCTATTTGCGCGTGATAAGAGCGGAAAAGAGAAAAATTACATACCAGCGGCTTTTGGAGGTAGGGACGAATTAATACTTTCGACAATGCCACTTATCCATTGTTTGTAATTGATAGACCTTGTCCTTATTCTTGCGGGAGGCTGTACGATCTGTTGTCCATTGTAGAACTTGACAAATGTAGCCCACTCTGCCTTGAGCGCAGCAATGCGATGTTTCGATTCTCTATGTCTCAGTAGCGCAGTTGTTGTGTTGAACATCGATGAGCATATGTCGCAGCGTGTCTTGTAAATAGCTAGAGATGCCATGTTTGAGATAAGCGCTGAATATGGACAAGCGTTGAAACTGCTACTGTACTCAAAGAGCACAATAGATCGTTTTTCATTGTAAGGAGGTCTTTCACACCTCGTCTTCCGGAGGTTTTTCGACTTACGCAACATTTCTAGGATTTCATCAATAGCGCTCTGATACCTGCGCTAGTGTGATCACCTGCAACGCCTTCGAAAATTGGCATTTCAGTCTCCTTTTCTGTCGATTACTTCTCTTGATTGTGTACCTGGTAAAAGTGTTGTGCAATGGCCAGGAACAAACGCGAGGCAGTGAAGGACAAAGATAAGTTGAAAAAGATCAGAAAGGAAGCACGAAAGAGGTGGAGGCAAAAAAAAAGCCGCAAAGAAAGCGATGAAAAAGTTAGCGGCGGAAAAGAAGCTCAACGAAGATAAGGAGCGGCGAAAGCTCAGAGAGATAGACCCATCGCTAGTCGTGAGGACGACGAAGTTTCTTGGCGCTGGGACATTTGGCAGTTGCTACTTAGCCTATTACAGGGATGTGGTAGTAGCTGTCAAGGAATTAAACGAGAGAAAGAACGTCGATCTAAGAAGCGAAGTATGCCACGAAGCGACGATGATCAAACACCTGGAAGATCACCGTGGTGTCCCTCTACTCTTTGGCATCGTAACCAAGAGCGAGCCCTATCGACTTGTTACGAAATTCCACGGTGTTCAAAACAAAGGCCTCACTCTGTACAAAGCCATTAAGAAAGAAAAACTGGAAAAGCCTACTTGGCTTGGAATTTTAAAAAATCTTATTGAGGCATTGAACCACGTTCATTCGTGTGCTATTCTTCACAATGACGTGAAGAGCAATAACGTGGTAATGGAGCAACGAGGAGAGGAGTGGAATCCTGTTGTTATCGATTTTGGGAAAGCTCGCTTCTCGTCAGATCCCAAGCCGGCTATGTCCATGTCCATCAACCAACAGATGAGATATCGAGAAAAGTATCCTCACATTGCCCCCGAAATTGTAAACGGAAGTGGCAGGCAGAGTGCCCAATCGGACATATTTTCTTTAGGGAAAATAGTTTTGGCAGTGTTGGATTTGCTCCCAACAGCGACAGCGAAATCTTTAAAGGTGGCCAGAACTGCTCTTTGCGAAGAGCCTGCAGAACGCCCCTCCTTAAAGGAACTATCAGAGGCACTCTGAACATATTAAATATAGGTACATTTTCAGTTATATATATGGTTATCTTCTAATTTATTTTCTCTCGGCTGGGTTCTTTAAAAAATCTGAGTATTTCTCCCATTTAACTTTTAGTGCGTAGTAAATGCGCTTTTATTTTCTTCTCACCAGTATGTCAACGACCAAATCAGTGTATATTTAGCAAATTTCAAACGTTCTTGTTATTGGTAAGCACGTTCTACGAGTGTTTACAGTGTAAAATACCTCTATTTAGATTAAAACAAGTTATAATTTCGCTTCACGTTGTCTTCTCTCGAGTATGTAACCAACAAAACGTTTCTCCGAAAAAAAAATCCTCCCTTCAAAATCGAAGATTTTCTGGGTTTCCGCAACTTCGTATTTTTCCAAATTCCCTTTTATATGTTATGTTGACTTGTCTTTTCTTCAACGTATAATTTAGTTCAGCGTCGATCATTTATCATCTTCAGCACAAAATATTCCGATCTTTAAGTTTAACTGTAAAATTTCTTTGGCTTACTTTGTGCGCATTAAAAAAAAACGCTAAAGTAAATATGACTTCATTCCACGCGTGGGTTTAACCTGGAAAATGCCTGCACGCGAGTGACGCCGACATTACCGCGTGTCCCTTTCTGGAAAACATTCGTGTTATGACAAGAAAGGACGGCTTAAAGGTTTTGGGTTACCCAAACCATGCAATTTTGACGACGAAAAGTGCCAAAAAGTAATTACAGAAACCTCATCCGCAACACCTTGAACGTGCTGTGGGCGCGAACTGAGGTCTTGTCTTACAGTTAATAATTGCCAGGCGGAACTTAGATCCGGCTAAGCCTAATTTGAGTTCGGAGAAATACTGGAAACAAATTTGTTTAAATCGCTATCCACGCAGAAAAGATGCGAGAAATGAGACGAGCTCCGACGTGGTTATAATGCGCTATGATAGGTTCAAGGGGGCAGACCTGATGCAGATAAGTTATTTCCCAGGTTAGTTATTTGCAATCTGGAATATAGAAAACTAGTCATCGCACGTGACGCATTAGGCATCAATTGGATTCATCCTGCAGCCCAATATGGTCCACCGCAAGCATAGTAGGCCGCTTCCAGCTCAGGTTTAGAGTCCTAGGTTCTGCCTGCGCAGTCCTCCTCTAAATGGATTAATAATAAATAGTAATAATAATAGTAACTTTTATTTATATAGCGCTCATATCCTGAGCTCATAGCGCTTTACAACACTGTGCGGGGGACTTTTCCAGACTGCTAAGCAGCTTACAATCAAATAAAGGCGAATCTAACAGATGCTCCCTCCTCCCAATTCCCAGTAAACAGGCCAGACCACATCACAGTAATCTCGTAAGTGGGTTCTTTAACGTCCCCTGCCTAACCAAATTAGCTAATAGATGCAGGAGACGGGACCTGCGGTTTATTCGTCCTTATCCGAGAAGACTAGAATGTCTATCCATTTCTTGATGTATAGAAAGGTAGCACATTCTCCTCAGTTATTTTAAGACCTTGAGTGTTGGTCCGGCCGGGGCTTGAACCCTCGACCTCCCGCACAACAGTCCGGCGCTCAACCAATTGAGCCAACCGAGAGGCGGATTAGGGACACAGTCTTCTCCTTTCTCTCTTAGAGACCATCTGAGAGAAACGTCAGGGACCCGCGACTGGTGGTTTCTCCTCTTGGCATATTACCAAATTAGAGGCATGTTGTTCTCAATCTCCTTTTGCTTGGTCAGTTTGATGAACTCAAAATTTTTATTGGATAGAAGCAACGTAGAAATAGGCATAAATCTTCGGAGACAGGATTAACTTTTTATGCGATAAGTCACAACAGACTGATTCGCGTTACCTGTACGGTCTCATACACGAGAAATTTTTACAAAGTTTAGCTCCGAATTATTGGTTATTAGATACTTATTTCCATTGGCATAAAGCATCCAGGTGGTGGCGCAATATTCAGTAGTGACCCCTTTTTATGCTCGGATTTCAGTTATTAGATTTGTACTTTGAACTTGGATTTCGTTTTTTGGATTAGTCTTGTTGTGCACTTCGTTACGCATATTTGGAATTTTGTGGTTTTATCCTATTATTTTGTAGTCTTTATGCAACTATTATTATTCGAAAACCTGCTAAGCGTCACTTCCGGTTTCTACTTTTAGGTGCTTTGTATTTGGCCATTGTCAAGACTTGATTACTCAATGGACGAGTTTAGTTCGTCTCAGCTCTAGCCATGCTTTGGATCAGTTCTTATCATAGCGTTTACTTCAAGGACTGATTGACAATGCGCACAAAAGAGATTGGTAGAAAATAGGCCACAAATGAGACACGTTACAAAAAGGTTACAACGCATTAGAATGTGGTGACAAGCACAGACCTAGGGCCAAGAGGCTCCAGTTATCAGTCTGAGTGTGTGAGACATTACGATCCTGGTGTTATGTATCATTATTTATAAACTGATAATGGCTTGATCCTTGGCTGCCTCTCCAGGAATATTGTTAACGTCGGGTATCTCATATTCACGAGGATCATACATACATACCTACACTTTATTGAGCATCCCTGAAAAGGGCTTTTCAGCATCAATATTAAAAATAGTAAAAGCTAAATAAATAACTTAATAACTATATACTTTCATATTACTTACATATTACTTAATTACTATATGAAAACAACAATTATCATCAAAGATCGCTCATGTTACAAATCAATTAATTAATTAAACGTCTCTTAAAGACCTTAGTACTCGTGATTTGCCTTAAATCTTTATTTAAATTATTCCATACTTTTAGGCCACGATAATGAAAGACGCGTTGGCCAGCATTGATTCTACTAGATGGAATATTTAAACTATCTCTATATCTCGTCTGTCCATCATGAATAGTAGCTATGGTTGAAAATTCATTTGACAGATAACAAGGTGACCGTCCTATGAGTTCAATAGTTCAACCTGCAAATAATGCCCAGGCATAGCCTCATGGGCATTGACGCTCCATTCTTTGTACTTTGGCATTAAGGTAGAAAATGGAATTTTAAATTGTGCTCTTTTTGTGCAACCAGCGTCGCTGTTTTAGTAACTCTGCACTGTACTGGCTGGATTAAAGTTGGGCTGGACGTCAACTGGACTTGCAGGGGCGGTTGCTTTATATCCAGTATTTTGGAATATGGGAACAGTCTTTGGTGCAAATAAATTCGTGACCTTAAAAATGAGACCAACTGGTAGTTAAGCTACTTAAAAAGACGAGGATCCATGGAGCGGCTCGTCAGTGGCTAGTTTTGAAACTGTTGGCTAGGATTTGTTCTCTTTGCCATCGATATTAAAGTAACAAAGTGGAAGAGAGGCGCAACCACTGGACACCTTGCTTGGAACACAGTGACGGATGTCAATATTTGTACCTGTTGAACTATGCATAGTATTTTAATTATTCTGTCTGGGAGTTTAAAACCGAAAGATCCTCGTCGAGGACACTGTCCAGCATGATTAAGTGCTCTTAATATTGAGTAGGCGTGTTCTTGTCGCATGATTGTGGTTAATTATAGTGTATGGTAAGGCTAGAGAAAGCGTGCAACAGTTTCTATCATTACCTAAATAACTGATGCAATGGCTTTCCCAAATATTCCAGAAGATAATCTTGCACGCATTCCTGGACACTCTTTCTGTGGTCTTCTTTCCATTTGCCATCAGTTTCTTTAGGGATATCGCGGTAATAATAATAATTTTTCAGCATCGGTTCAACAGAAGACTCGAAGCACGCCGACAGGAAAAATTGGGTAAGTTTTTGCGACTACTGGTAAAGATAGTCATCGTCATGCGGCGCCTAATGGCTGCCGATTGGGTTTTTTCGTGCTCTCTGTGTTAACGTTTGTTTCTCCGTCCTTTTGCATCAGTGGCATTAGTATGTGGCCAGCAGTTATCTCTAATATCTCCCTTCTGCTTGTAGTCTACTATTACACTGGTTCAGACCAGTTATGGCTCTATTAGTGGCCTTGAGATCTGTTCCGACTCGTGAGCAAAACCGCCATCTCGGTTCATCGAAGTCAAACATCGACCACGTGAATCTCAGATCGTACGTATATGCACCAGTGCTGAGCTTCGGTCAACTGGGAAGCTTGCTCCTAAACATCGTATTCCAGTTGATTTGTGGCGTGATTTGGGTGAACTTGGCATTAGGAAACGTTATCGTGGCAATCGCGCTGGGAAACTGAAACACCGTCGTGGTGTTCCTTGGCTTGGTGAAAGCTCAGGAATACCAACTGCGGATGTTTCCCGTCCTAATTCGCTCGAATTTCTCACTAACATCATATAGGCCGATGTTCGGTCTATTGTTCCTAAACTGAACGAGCTACAAGCTGTGATAAGCATTAATCAACCTAATATAGTTTCGGTTACTGAAACGTGGCTGAGTTCGGCGACACCCGACTTACGGATTTCTCCTGCATTAGACGTGACCGGCCAACCCATGCAGGTGGGGTGTGCATCTATGTCCATTCATCCATGCCTTGTCGTCGCCTGCATGCTTGTAAACTCCCTAGCATTGAGTCAGTGGTTGAGCTTAAGGCCTCGCTAGTTCCCTCATCTAGTATCAATTGTCTCCTTCGCCGTTGTTTACCATCCAACCAGTTGCGGAACGGACGACAACCGACTTTTGTTACAACGTCTGCAGTCTAACATCGATTCCCTCCTATGCTAACACCCAGAGGGTCTGGTTGTGATAACGGGGAATTTCAATTCTACTAGCACTGGTCTGTCCGCCACCGACACCAAACGCTTGACTGGCCTCTCCCAGATATTTAGGGTCTTAACCAGGGACTCTGGTATTTTGGACTGGTGCTTGACAAATAAGCCCAGTCTATTTTTCCCTCCTAAGCAGTTAACTAAGCTTGGCTCTAGCGATCATTACGTGATTTCTATCACCCCTTGCAGTGGTTCTGCATTGGTTAAAAACATCACCTCTACTATATGGCGACGTGACCTGAGGTAGAGCAGAATGCGCGAGTTTGGCAGCTGAATAACCCAGCAAAATTGGTAGTCTGTTTATGATGAGTCACTTGTCATTGACAAACTCACTGTATTCACCAACATCCGTGTCTGCGGCTGTAGATACATACCTACCCTTCCGTAAGATAAAAGTGTGCTCGTCTGATAAACCATGGATTAGCACCAAAATCAAGTCTCTAATCCGCAATCGCCAGAAGGCTCTCCATACCAACAGTAAGGATTCTGAGGTTTACAAAGCTTATAGGAATGCTGTGCAGATTAATTGTTCTATCGCCGAGAAGACTTTTTACACCTGCAAAGTAGCTGCCTTAAGATATTCGAATGTTAAACGTTGGTGGAGCGAAATCAATAAATTTAGTGGCAAAGGGGGAGTTCCTCCCCTTGGCATCTACAAATGTTAGACAAACGGATGTCAAATGAGGTTCTGCTCGCCGAGCGTTTCAATCATGTTGTTCCTCGGCAACCTCACTCTGGACCTCTCCCTTGGACCCTCCTAGTCCTGGCATGGTTTACGATGTCCCTCCTGAGTTCTTAATTGATGAACATACAGCATATCACACCTTTAGGCGGGTTAAGGCTAATAAGTCACCCGGCCCTGACCCTACCCCCAACAGGGTATGGTCTGAATTCGCTATCGAGCTGGCTCCGGTTGTCTGTGACATTTATAATTTCTCGATTATTCAAGGGTTTATCCCGTCTCAACTAAAGTAGTCAGTTGTGTGCCCTGTTCCTAAATGCAGCCCTCCCAAGGTGGTTGAGGAGGATTAGCGCCCTATTTCCCTAACTTTACAGCTCGCTAAGATCTCCCAAGTTCAAGATCAGCTTGACGATAAGTAATTTGCCTTTGCTCGTAAATCTACTACTCACGCTCTGGTGTACTTCATGCACGTCATCCTCGAATCACTCGACAGGGAGGGCATGTACGCCGGCATCCTGTTTACTGTTTTTAGTAAGAGGTTTGATCTCGTCGACCACAGGGCTTTGCTGCATGAGTTGGAGGTGCTTGGTGTGTTCATGAAGCCATTGTCCGTTGGGTTGGCGCAATTTTGGTTGGCCGGCTACAACGTGTTAGGATTAATGGTCAACTGTTCTCGGCCATCTCGCCTCATGGTGACATCCCACAAGGTACGCGCTTGGCTCTCCTTCTCTTCGCGATACTTTTGAGTAGGCTGGCCAGTGAATGGTATACGTACTCGTCTTAAGTACGTTGATGACCTTACGATCTTGGAACGTATTCCCAGGAACTCTAATAGTTATCTGCCCATCATCGCATCTAATGTAAATAAGCACTCCCTAGAGCGCTATATGAAACTAAACCCTAAGAAGTGTAAAGAGATGGTTGTTGACCTTCTCCAGTATAAATCAACTTGTTCCAACCCTCTACTAATGGGGGGGGGGGGCCCTAATCGAAAGGGTATCCCAGTAAAAACTGCTGGAGGCCATAGTTTCTGATGACCTTTCATGAGCGCACATTTTGAGTACATATACGATAAAGCTAGCTTCCAAACGCCTTTATGGGTTGAGGATTCTTAAGAAAAGTGGAATTTCACCTTCCCAATTAGTATCTGCATATTGCAGCACGATTCGCTCTGTGCTCGAATATGCGTCCCCTGTATGGGCGGCACTTCCAGCCTACTTAAGTGACCTTTTAGAACAAGTCCAGAGGAAAGCTCTTTATATTGTCTTCCCTGATCTTTCTTATAGCGACGCAGTACATCTTGCTGACCTTGAACTTCTTAGCGATAGGCGGCAACAAGCGTGCGGGAATTTTGCCAATTCCTGTCATCTGTCAGGAACGCTTAGTAGTCTCTTTCGGGTTCCGCTGGTTTATTGCCACGGTTATAATTTACGCTCAGGCTCACAATCGTATTAGGCCTCTACTGGCAAATGCAAAGATTTAATGATTTTGTAACTGTCAAATTTCAAAATGTATGTCGCGACCGCCCCCTGCAATTCAGTTGTTACTGCAATAGGGTTGAATAAACGATTGATTGATTGACTCATTGAGTGATTGAAGATAATAACTTGTCTTCTCGCTTTTAAACAAAAACAGTGCCTCAAAAATGATTCAAGTATCTCGATGTCTTACTACTTATTCAATCAAGATCCCACTAATTAAATCAATAAATAGGCAAGAGGACAATGAGCGTGTGGGTGAGAGGAGGAAGGAAGCAAGACAGGAAATTTCTCTTGATTTGAAGCATCCGAATGATTTAGGGCTACAATTACGAGTTTAATTACGGAAAAATCCTCCTTGAACTTAACAATTTGATAGCGAGTGAGTTATGAAGAAAACAAATGTTATTCAAATTAAAGAGAAAGCTTTCGCCGAAACATTTTTATTTGTAAAGGTATTTAAAAGGTTTACGAACAAATTTTCAAATATTTTTTTGAAAAGTAACTGTCACGATGTGACACTTGTCAATTGAAGAGTAAAGAAGCATACGCTCTTGAAGAAACAGCAGTACTGGTATGACAAACACACACCAGTTAACTGATCATGCGACGATTTTCTCGTAAAGAGAAAAACAGAGATCTTACGGAAAGTATTTTTTATTTCCAACAACGATTAATCTTCGAAGATTTACCTCTGTTCCGTTTTAAAATGTCACGGAAAGTCAAATTGTAAGTGAATGCAAATACGTGTTTTGGAGTTGTCAGTCTGCTTGTTTGTTTTCTGTAATGGCATGTGTAGATCGGTTTTTCTTCCACCGAAAAGCTGAAGTCAATGAGACTCTTTTTACCTAGACACAAGGAGATTTAATGCGACTTTTATTCATAGAATTCCTGCGTTTCTGCCGTGAAATTTACGACGAAAGTGTATTTTAAGATTTTAAACTGCTGCTGAATAAAATTCTTTCTTTGTTAGCCTAAACTTATAAAATCGTTTGTATCTGGCGCATGTCAAACCCATTTGTAGCTTAAAAGTCAAACAGGGAATGTCACTCACTGAATTGGCTTGCCATCAGGTCTTGTGATCGTCTCTGTATGAAATTGTTTTTTTTGTTGTTGTTGTTGTTAAGTCCGCGTTTTACTAGTCAGCGTTTTACTAGTCCACGTTTTACTAGTCCACGTTTTACTAGTCCGCCTTTTACTAGTACGCGCTTTACTTGTCCGCGCTTTACTAGTCCGCGTTTTACTAGTCCAGTCCAGTCCAGTCTAGTCCAGTCCATACCAGTCCTCGAAATGCCATATGCCGTCATGCTGCGATACGAAAACGCTAGCGCGACAAGTCATTTCACTAGCCCCGGGCTATCGGACAGCACTTTCGTCGCGCCCTGTTAACTAGTTACAACGTGACTCCAAAACATTGAAGGTGTAAACTAGAACGCTAGAAAAGTGTTATAATGCTGTAATTGGAATTAATTCCCGTTATATTGGCGAAACTACTCGCCACTTTTCTAGTAGTGAATAAAGGCTGATAGTTTCGAAAGAAACTGTTTGGGGCTGCGTCGGTGGGAGTAACGAAATAATTTGGATATATCAACAAAGTTGAAATGGTAAATTGGCTACCGTAACGATTACAAAAGCTGACGTTTCGAGCGTTAGCCCTTCGTCGTCGCTCCGACGAAGGGCTAACAAGTTACATCTACATGTTATTTATTTGAAAACTGTTCGATCACACGTTTTTAATTTATCTCGTTAAGTTCCGAATTAGGTTTGACCTCACTGGCAATCACTGATAAGAAGTCCACCTCATATATAATGTACAATAGGTTTCGGTATCTTTTGCCAACGGGACGCCTCTGCTGTCTTCTTTCCATTACTTTTCTTCAGCGGTCTCAGTATGACGTCACAGCCCTCCTTCGCCTTGCCTTTGACGCACGCTACATATTTTTTAATGTGATCTGATAAGTAGGCCAGCGGAGAGGAACCTTGGGCGAGAACCTGAGAAAAAAGTTTACGTATGTCTGGCTACAATTTTTCACAGGTATTATCGCCATTTTTGTTACACATAACTTTTCCTGATTTCCTTTTTTTTCCATTTGACGCATAGGTAGTCCAAGATGGAGCTTAGTCCTTGTATCACACCTTGCTCAATTGCGATTGGCTATTTCAATGAAGCAACAAGGATGTCTCTACATGGTAAACTCCGCAGGAAATCCCCACCTATCTAGCGTTTACATCAGCTTATTTTCTAACCTATGATTTCTAAGCTACAGAAAATCATGAACTTGTTTCCGTATAGCAAACCAACGTGTGATAATCGGATGCGTATATTATTTTATTATCGTCACACAGCAACATCAAGTTTTCCCGCCTTTATTTGGTATGAAGCTAATTTTTTTGTGGCTGTGATCCCTTAGAGGGAATGTATAAGAGGTACTAACCTGGTAATGGAAATCAGGCAGATTGAATTTATCACCCAAATTATCTTTGGAATACTTTCTGGCTTTTTCAATCTCCAATTGACCAATCATATACGCAGTCGCTTGTCCTGGGTTGCTCTGGTACCGAGTAA
This sequence comes from Stylophora pistillata, assembly GCF_964205215.1. Classification (NCBI taxonomy): domain Eukaryota; kingdom Metazoa; phylum Cnidaria; class Anthozoa; order Scleractinia; family Pocilloporidae; genus Stylophora; species Stylophora pistillata. Next base: position 3,226,790 of record NC_142522.1, on the reverse strand, counting down.
CCTGTTGAAGTCACCAACAGAGCGATTAACACAAAGTAAGAGATCATAAAGAACAGATAAGTTGATAAAATGCGTTGAATTATGACGACAAGTCCAATAGAAATATGTTTGGAGACCAGTCTTGTGGATATTAAAGAGTAGCCAACCGATACTGAACATTGATGAAACAGTAAAGCAAGTCTTTACTAAGAGCAGAATGGTCCGCACCGACCGTGCGTATCTCAATATCCGTGGTATGAAGTGACTCTGAGAATTCGCGCTCCCTCTGGCTTAGCAGTTGTTCCGTAGCAGTGTTGGTCCCCTCCTCTCCCGTGTTGTTGTCAGATATCTCTGACTGTTAATTGTCTAGAGCTATTTTATACTGATTGCTGATTCCAAAAAGGTGCGATGATAGTTAAATGTATATCTTGTCCTGAAACGCGACCCAAGGACCTGCAAGGGCCCGAGAATTAAAAGCTTTCGCCAGCTATTGTCTCCTTCCTTCCATTTTTTTTACCTCTTTTTGAGCAAGGTCTGTATCGTCCCACGCATATTTACTAAAGTATTCCAATGCCTTGTTCCTTGAAAATCCCACGTAATGCAAACCTGTGTCTACGATCAGCCGTATTGCTCGCCAAACCTACAAGTTACAAGAAAGTGTAATCATTCATTAAAAGCGTCTGAACTCGGTTGTGACGGTTGGTGATGCCGTTAAGCGGCGAAAGCTCGAACTTCTACTACATCTTACAATGAGATACAATGAATAAATGAAGTTCATACATTTTGAACTGCGGTATTAGATACGTATGATGCACGATCCTCGCAGTAGATAGCGCTATTTATGCAATTGCTATTGCATAAATAGCGCTATCTACTGCGAGGATCGTGCATCATACGTATCTAATACCGCAGTTCAAAATGTATGAACTTCATATATTCATTGTATCTCATTTATCACTTTCACGGGTTTATTACGAATCAACTAACGGCCTGCTCCCAGTTGGCTTGTTAGCTCAATTGGTAGAGCGCTGCACTAGTATCGCAGAGGTCAGTGGTTCGAGTCCCGTACAGGCCTGATTTTTTTCAGGTCTGATTTTCGCTATTGCATAAATAGCGCTATCTACTGCGAGGATCGTGCATCATACACATCTTACAATATTTTACAGTAATTCAAGGCCGCATTATTGTTCTTATTGTTTTACAAAATGTTACTGAAGGACAACATTCAAAAATTTGACTTATTTTTCTGACGACGAAGAGTCGGAATGGCTGATAACTATGGATCCAAGTTTCTTAGATAAATCGAACAAAGAAAAGCAGTTCGACGACAATGAAATTTTATCACTTCTTGAAGAAAATAGAAACAGCAACACAACAAAGAATTCCGTTCCGCTTCGCATCTTTCTGTCACGCACTCTCCGTAAATAAGTATCCGTGAAATTCAGCCCGCACTGAAATAACAATTTGGCATGTTCCATAATAAATCTCTTATTAAACGTTTTGTTTTGTAGTATCGCGAGTATTTTTACTTGTTGTTTGTATTTTGAATCGCCCTACGGTAATTAATCCCTACCTGCCACTTCAGCATTCCAAACTTCTGCATAGGTTCGGTTTTATAAGCGTCTGTATCTTGTGCTATAAGCGGGTTTTCAGCGTACAACGCCCATCCCTCTGTAAACGCTGTGTAGTACGTGACACTATCAAGCCAACCAATAACACCACCGCAAATGTCACGGAAGTGTTCTGCGTTACCCTGAACCTGTGGATGAAGCCTAAGTTGTTATATCGAGTTAAGTAGACAGTTATCGACTCACAAAGCAATTAAAAAAAACTAAATAACGTATTTTCAATATACCAAAAGCTAGTAAAGGTGTAAACCTGTGTATGATGTCCTGGCCTCGCTTCATGAGCGTTAACGCTCCATTCAGAAAACCTGGGACCCAGATTTTCCAAAAAAAATGGAAGTCTGTATATGGCGCTTTTTGTGCAGTTTGGACCCGCACTACGATAGCTTTGAGCTCCACTGGAAGGATTCAGATTGGGCTGCATGTCAACCGGGCAGCTCGGTGTAGTAGCATAATCTCCAGTGTAGTGGAAGAGAGGAATAGTCTTTGGGGCGAGCAAACTCATCACCTACACCGACATAATCGGAAGCAGTTTGCTGTTCAGTAGTTCTAACTGAATTCACCTCAGGAAACAGATCAAAACGATTTTCTTAGAAACGAAATTCTGTTTTTGCTGTAAAGAGATGACCGTTGGTAAATATAAATCCTCTCACAAGAAACAGATCCTGCAACTTGGACATTGTCACTCAGATCACCGTTACGTTTGACCGAGGGCAAGTTTAAAATCAAACCACTCCAACAATTGTATTCTGTGTTCCCATGCACTCTGTGCGGGTGACTCTACTGCTTTATTGACTTTCGTGCTTTTTTCTCTTTTAGGATATATCAAGACATGGATGTTTTTGGCTGAAAAATATCCTCTAAGAAGAATTTCTGAAGAAAACGACGCAAGCCTGTTTTGAGGGGAAGTCGGTTTGACGGGAATGTCACGGTAGATCATAATACTCGCCGGTCCATGGAAAAGCATCTCTCCTACAGGATTCATAAAAGGTCTAAATTCACACTTTCAAAAAAAAGTCTTCTAGAAGGGGGAGTTCCTTATCGGGGCCAACAGAAGATAGAGTAATTTAGCAAAGTTATAAATTCTTCATAAAACGAAATACCTTTCTTGATTCAGCCATCCAGAGCTCAAGAGCAGCCCACCTCGTAGGACAATGTTTCTTAGCTCCTTCAATGTCACTGCATTTCTTGTGTGCCTCTTTGTCCGACTCGTTTTGGGGGAATGGATCCGCATTGAAATAACTATCAGATGAAGTTAGGATCTCTCTGAATTCCGATATGGCACTGTTGGTATCATTGATCCCAGTAACAAGTTTTGCAACATCGACAACCTATGAATGAGTCAAAAGAAGAAAAGAATAGGAGATTGTACCAGGAACTGTCTTCTGCAGAAATGACGAAAGGATGATGAGAAAAAGGCAGAAAGAAAGTATGGATGTTTTGTTTCCCCTGCTTTGATTTAAAAAAACATTATTTGTGGGACACAAGACGAGATATAATGAAAGAAATGATATCAATAACAGTCGTGCCTTGCTTTAAATCACAAAATGCCAAAAACTGGAAATAACCTTACCATGGGATAGAGAATATCAAGTTGCTTTTTACCAAGCTCGTGAACGTCCATTGCTGTCATGTTATTTGTTGTGAAATAGGACATGATATTGGAATACGCCAACGATCCATTCAGCGGTTCACCAGTGGGCAGATATGGGTCTGTGGGCTGGAGCGTGTTCTCTTTGCCATCGAACCAAATATACTTGAGTGGAAGACCAGCTAATCCACTAGACACGTTACTTGGAACACAATGACGAATGTGTTCTTCCTCGACGTATCTAAATTTTAATCATTATGATTGCTTTACATTTGTGTTTCTTATGTGATCCTGATTATTAGGCGACTAAACAAATGGCTAGCGATATCATAGGTTTTGCGGGTAAAGGGAGTTATATCAGTCGATATCATTAGAAATGACTTTTGAAGAGTAGGCATAAAAAATGTCAAATTATGTATGATAATTTAAAATTAAATTCTGGGATCAAAAAGGTTCATGAATTAAATAAAAGACATCTCAAGATCGCTCGGTTGGGATATATTATTTCGTGAATCCTACCCTGCTTTGTCATAATGGAAGGTGTTAGAGAAGGCGACTAAAGTTTTAAGATCCAACCATAGTCCCACTTGCAGCAAATGCAATACGATTCGTTCCTACCGGCTAAAAGATCACATAATCACGCCATAATCAACTATTTTAGTGCTATTTGAACGTTATTTCAGTTTTCTTTGATGACTGTTAAGGACCCGTCCAAAAAGCTCTCACTCGAAAACCATATTTAGAAGTAAGGCCTCTAGTCTCTAGCTGTGGCGGGTAACGGAAGTTAAACAGCGCATATCAGCCCAACGATGAGTTCCTCAGATAATCTCTGAATGCAAAAGTAGGAGAAGAGGATATATATTGAAATTGATATTTACCGAGCGGCGAGGTCATCAAAGTATCATTTTCACCGACATTGAGGTGAATAACTGTTTTAATATGTACCATAAAGAAAAAAAAACTTTATCTACGGCAATATACCGAAAAATGGTCGGAATTTAAACTCTCGATGTGAGGTTTTGTCTTCTCGGCTAAATAATACTTGCTTATCACTTCCGAACTAGCCAATCAGCGCGCTCTGAGAGCATTATTCCCCCTTTGTGGGGTATGCTAAAGTAAAGTAACGAATAATTTCTGATCCTTCACGCCCAAATAAAGAAGTCAGTTGCTCAGGCCATCAAAATTCAGCCGGAAAATTTTCCGATTAACGGTGCCTAATGAACATGATGAACATCCCGTGCCACAAGTTGTGAAAATTTGATCTCAGCCAAAGAACACAAGTACAATGGTTGGGTACGAACAGCTTTAGCAAAAAAAAACATATTCGTGAAGGTTTTTTTTAAAAAAGGAAGTCATTTCAACAAAATTTTACCTCTGACTTCATAAAGATAAACCCCATATTGCGATCTTTAAGTATGATTTTTATACTGTACCTTAACATTTGTTCAAGTGGTTCCCCTAAATAAGTCACCAGATATTCTTTGATAGTTTCTTTGACATTCTTTCCATCGTGCGCCGCCTTCCATTTCTTATCAGTCTTTTCTGTGATGTTACTGTAATAATCAGGATCCATCAGGGGTCGGACGAACCACGCTTTTAGCACACCTGTATAATGAAAGTACTGCAGATGATCAGTGTCATTTTAAGCCCACAACATTCAAGGAAAAACAAAACATTATTGCTCTAAAAGTTCATTTTCTTTGTGGTTGGGAGTATAGGGACGAGCCGCCTCAGAGCTCAGCCATATACTAAGTTTACTAAATTCCTGAGATAATCGGCTCATCTGAAAGAGCTCGAAAATTCTACACTAGATATATGGAGGTTCAGCATCTAAATTAATATTACAGCCACTTCAAAGTTCAAATTTAAATATTCACCGAAGCCTTAAAGTCTTCTTCGCAGGGACCTACACTTTTCATGGACCATAAAACGTTGTTGGTCGATCATGATCTCTAACAATATGTCAAAAGTATGTTTTCCTGTTTATTCATCCATTTATCTATTTATTTCTTTAAGGCGGTATCTTTGTTTAAAGGATTGTCACGCGACTTGAAACCTAGAAGCCAATACGTATTGTTGAAATATTGGATCTCAAATGCAATCCATTCCTGACAATCTTGGAAACAGTTTTAGAGTGTTTATATTTGAAGCGCACGCAAAATTTTAAATATACACGGACCTTGAAAACAACTTGTATATCACTTCGATGAGCATTCCATGAAACTTTGTGTGCCAGTTGTTCAGCCGAATCAGTATAACAAACGGTCGTGGCGGTGAAGTCTGTTAAATTCTGACCCTTGAACAAACCTTCAGCAGTTCTGAATTCAAGATTGCATTACAGACGGTCTAGCTCATGTCCTTAGGACGGTTTAACATAGATATGGGTAATCAATTGTTACATAACATTCACTTTATTTACCTGTTGCGTTGTATAGGGAAACATTCAAATACCGTCTTTTGATTGTATTAATTCCAGCTACGCACTCCTCTACGCTTCTAACCATTCCTTTGCGAACTCCCATCTTCATATTGGCGACGTATTGCAAAATGCCAGCTTTGTGAGTTTTCAGTTTCTTTTCGATCAGCTCCACGTCAGCTACACTGTAAGGCTTGTGGTACAGACCCAGGCCATTATGAACTGCATATCCATGATAGCAGATTTCCTGCCAGCAAAACGAATTCGGTCCCATCATCCAGTCTCCATTGTAGTAATTCGCATCAAATGGCTGACCGAATATATGCTGTAGATAATGCTTCACTTGAGCAAGTGCCTTCCTCTCGCGGGGTTTCAACGTGTTCTCGTTGATCTTTTTATCGTTGATTTCTTTAAGCAAAGCCAAGGCAGTATCCGTCCGCTTTTTGATCACAGATGGCGTTGGATCGTAAGCAAAGTACTCTGCTTTGATTTTCTCTGTTGTTACGTCTGGTTCTAGGTGTACATCATAAGGATGAAGTTTATGATACGTTGCCTTCACACGATTAAGAAACTCACCCAGGCCAACTCGTTTAGCTTCCCTTGAAAACTCGCATCTGTTTTGATCTCGCTGCCCTGTGTCTTTCTTATCATTGCTCATTGCAAGCACAATGAGCACAATCCCTGCGAGAAGAAAGATTAAACCGACAGCCAAGATGACGATTGACACAATTCTAGCTATAGAAATATTACTTGTGGAAGATTTGACATCTTTTTCGTCGGAAAACACCGTTTCTGAGCTTTTATTCATCTCCATGATTCTTATCTTTGTACAGAATCTCCCAACTGAACCTGTCTCGTAGTAAGTTATGAAGAGAGTTTACGCTGAATGATACATGAACTTAATTAATGACTATTAATCATCTATAAAACGGCCGTAATTGGCTGTTGCCCTTCGATTTAATTAGCCACTCCCTTAGAGACCAGGAATGGAAGTGAGATTCACAAATAGTATCACACCATACGTGCAGTAATTAGATCAATATTTCAGGGTAACTTTCGAATTAAGTAGGAGCCTTAATGGTCATTCAAAAAAGGTACACACTTCAAATTCTAAAGATCATGTGGCTAAGAGTTAAAATTCAGGGATGCAGAGCAAAATATCGGCTACCATTCTTCTTTTATCAAAGATACTCGATCGCTTTTACAAAGTACAGCGTATCGAATGCTAGCTGCCATGGAAATGAAATCGTACTGTCTGATAATGTTGACTCTGGGAAAAATTGTCTGATGAGAATTACATACTGTAAATTGGCCGGTGGACATGAAATATGATAATAACAACAAGCGCAGAGACGTTTGGTGCCAAAGGATGTCATAATCTTCAAAGAAAAAACAAAACAAAACAAAATAGGAACAAAACAAAGCAAAAACAAATCACAAAAACAACTCGAACTCAGATCGCCTTTATCCGAAGTTCACCCCTATGACCCAACGAGTGAATCGTACCGGCTGTTAAACTTTAATATTGACTTTAGAACCTAACTGATGAAATACCGCTATCTTGCAAAGTGTTGTCAAGAACTGCTTACATTCGGCACGAAAAGTGCTCGGATATTTGTTCAACCACGTGCAAAAGGAGGGAATAGACACGCTATATTTGCGAGCGAAATAGAGACTACTGTGTGTTTTTGTTTTGTTGTTTTAGCAGCTTGTAGAGGTAGAACCCTCTAGAGAGCTTAACCTCCTGAATGTCTGCTGCAAAAGATGATATTTGTGCAGTTGTCTATATCAAGGTTCCCTAAATGAAATGGCATCGTCTGTGATGTTACAGTAAAAGAGAGGATTCAGCTGGTGTGTGAGGTTCCACTTTTTGTCACTATGCCATGACATAGGTGGCAAGGTATCGTGCGAACAGAACTTTAAAATCCTTAACAATAAAATTGCAATGGCTTGTGATTAATATTTGTAAAAATTTGGTAATGCCTGAAAAGTGGAGAGTATCAATCTCTTCCTCATTGGCCGCTCTAACTGCAATCAGACGACTCTCCCAGTAATTATGATGATGCATACAATTTATACTAAAAATAAAGCCTTGCTAAGGCCTTGTAAGCCGCGTATTCTATACACTAATTTTATGCGCATAAAGATTCCATAAAAAATAATTATTGATACTAATAGTATACCAAAAGTAAAAACTTACAGATGATAATAGCAATTGATTATCCCTTTGGAATTACTCCCTGCAGACTTTCCGGGTCTACAATATCCTTTCCGGAACTTAAAAATAATTCCAGGAAGTAAGTACCTTCCAGACTGGGTGAGAAATTTATGCCAAAGTATTTTGAGACCTCTAGCTCTATGCATGTACCTAAGAGCCCTTTGCCCTCGCTCACTGTGATCAGGTTTGACGAGGCTAAATGAACGAAATTAAAACCACCATATTACGATCTAGCCCGTGTTACTTTATCACTGTAAACCTAGTATCATACAGACAGTGTCGGAATAAATTCAATCTTCCTTATGCAATACGATTTCTAGCATTATCAACATTGCTTTCTTTCTTTTGAAGGTTACGGTTCTCTTTTTGCTAAACCGTTGGTCTTGAACACTGAAAGTCAATTCTGCGTCTGAAGTGAGGTTCTGTGTGGGAGAACAATTTGGCAAAAGTGGATTTCTCGTCTATTTGCGCCTTAAATCGCAAAAACTATTCTTACTGATGACATAACAAGGGGGATGAAGCTGCAATAGTTGGTACTCATAATACCAAAGACAAATTAATTATTCTAAATTATAAAAATTCCTTGTCCTCTAACTATTTTGAAGTGGAGATGATTCATTTAGTTCGTACTAATGAGTTAGCGAATACGATAAAATTAAATCCTAATCAAGACCATGCTAATAAACTTTTATTTTGCAAGTTCACAAAATGTATCTCAACAAATAGGCAGATGCTTTTCAAAACTTCATCGCCTAAAACTCGCGTCTTAAATTTACACAAAAAAGGGTAACGATGGTTAATAATGCTACAGGATACGACTCACACTGCAAATAGTTGCAATTGAGGACTCGAGCCGTGTTAAATGTGTCTAGGTTGAAATTCATTCTTCATCTATTAACGTCGGTCCACTACACTAAACGCAAATTTGTTCATGGTCATTCAAACTAAATCAACGCAGTCGGTCATTTAAACATTTTAGTAATGCAAAGCTTGGACTGAGGTACGTGGCTCTTCTAAATTACGAAAGCATCCCTCTGCCATTCTATGGTTCACCCTCATGTATCAAAAATGGTGCACAATGGGTTTCGGTATCTTTTCCCAGCGGCCTACTTTTACTCCTTCCTTTGCCTCCGCTTTCTTTGGTGGTTTCAGGATAACATCACAACCTGCTCTCGCTGTGTTCTTGACGCACGCCACATATTTTTTCACATGATCTGATAGGTACGCAAGCGGAGAGGATCCCTGAGCAAGAACCTAGAGAAAAACCTTCAAAATCAGTACAGCATCACCAACTGGCTGTAGCAACATTTTGGTAATTTTCCGCCAATGAAACATGGAAGATGTTGTTGCCAATAATCTAATGCTCTGAATTAAGACTCTTTCATGAGAAACTTCTCACTCTTACTTTCTTCTTTGTGCTCTAACCATCAATGAACGTTTCAAGGGCGATACTAATTTCATCGAGAGCCTCTTTAAAGCAAGTGTTAGACCAGCTTACATAAGTAGATTTACCTGATAATGGAAGTCTCGCAAACTGAAATCGTCTCCCAATTCAGTTTTGGAATAGTTTCTAGCGCTCTTGATCTGCAACTGACCAATCATGTAAGCAGTCGCTTGTCCTGGGTCACTCTGGTACCGAGTCACCTAAAAGTGATTGACAGAAAGCGGACAACATGGTCAATGAACATTAGTTATCACGGCAGAATAAGTGAGAATGATGGGTCTTTGATCATAAAGACTTAAGTCAACACAGTTTTGTTGCAAATCATATGTTTAACATAAATGAATTGCTAAAAATCATTACTGGCTTTTGGCATTGGCGACCTGTCACATATTTCTTCGCTTCTTCAGCGTTTTACCATCTTATTTTTTTTTTCAACTTCTCAAGCACTATTGCCACGTACGGCATGGCAGTCTGAAGGAAAAAAGACTTAAGCGCTCTCCTGGCGTTAATGAATCAACGTCCACCTTCAATTTTTACCTCTTTCTTTGCAAGGTCTGTATCGTCCCAAGCATATTTACTAAAGTATTCCAGAGCCTTGTCCCGCGAGAATCCAACGTAATGCAAACCAGTGTCGACAATCAAACGAAGAGCTCGCCATACCTTAGGGTAAAATTAAAAGTACAAAAGTTAAAACTCAACTTCTCAATTCGGTGTATGTACCTTAAGCATAGCTTTATGTAAAAATGTGGTGACGCCAAAGTATGACGTATACGCACACTCTATAATGACCAAACCTTATCAGGCAGATTAGATACTACTTTCTTCGTGATACAGGAGACCACATCGTGTCGAATCTTACCTGCCACTTCAGCATTCCAAACTTCTGCAGAGGTTCGGTCTTATAAGCGTCTGTATCCTCAGCTATCAGTGGGTTTTCAGCGTACAACGCCCATCCCTCTGTAAACGCTGTGTAGTACGTGACACTATCAAGCCAACCAATAACACCACCGCAAATGTCACGAAAGTGTTCCGCGTTACCCTGAACCTGAGAAACAAGAATAAGACGTTATGTATAGCCAAGAATTAATTCATCGAATCAATGAGTGATAAAAAGTTGACTAAAATATATCAAATCGGAATAAAGAGTATAAGTTTCTATAGAAACTGTGGTGCTGTGTCGGTGGGGGAGTACAACAAGATAAACTTGGTTTTATCAACTGAGTTGATAATGTAATCAAGGTCACCGTAAAAGTTTACAAGCTTAAGTTTCGAGCGTTAACCGTCAATGATTCGCTCTGACGAAGGACTAACTTGTGTATGATGTCCTGGCCTCGCCTCGTGGGCGTTCACGCTCCATTCAGAGAACCTGGGACCCAAGTTTTCCAAGAAAAATGGAAGGTTGTATTTGGCACTTCTTGTGCAGGCTGGACCCGCACTTTGATAGCTTTGGGCCCCACTGGAAGGATTCAGATTGGGCCGCATATCAACCGGGCAGATGGGTGTAGTCGCATAATCCCCAGTAAAGTGGAACAAGGGAATCGTTTTTGGTGACAGCAAACTCATCACCTACATCGGTAAAACAAAAAGGAAAAATTTTTGATACTTCTACCTGAACTTCCCTAGGAAAACGCAGAACAATCTACAAACAAAAAAATTATTTTGAAATCTTGGCTTTTTGCTCAAAACGTGCATGGGGTGGGGGGGGGGGGGGGGAGGATCCTACAATGACAGTTTGACCGAGGAAAAGTGTGGTTTTATATCGGCGTGACGATTTTGCTGATTATTACTTAGAAGCACTTGAGAATTATTATTTTTAGAGGGGATAGAGGAGACGACCCCCCGGAATATCACCACACTGTCTTCCCTCTGAAACATTTTGAAGACTGATGGAAACCTTGTTGTGTGCAAAACCATAGAAATGGACTCTATACGACAAACGCCCCGCTGTGGACAGGGTAAGTGAAGAAAAAGGGATTTTCAATTAAAATTACTTGAAATAATTGTCGCTCATTATTGACGTGGGAGTTTCCTAACTTCCCAGACCTTGCAGAAGGACTTAACTATGTCACATAACAAATTGGATGAGCCTACCTTCCTAGATTCGGCCATCCACAACTCTAGGGCAGCCCATCGCTTGGGGCAATATTTCTTAGCTCCTTCAATATCACCGCATTTCTTGTGTGCCTCTTTATCAGACTCATTTTTAGGGATTGGTTCCGGATTGAAATAACTCTCGGATGAGTTTAGTTTCTTTTTAAACTCCGCTACTGCTGTGTCATTATCGTCATTTCTGGTAACACGTTTTGCAACATCGACAATCTGTAAATGATTTAGCTTTAGATAAGGCAACCTGCAAATGTTTTATTATAGGTAGGTTTATCGAATTGTTTTTGATGCGGGCTGAGCCTGTTGCTTTTCCAACTCGATTAAATGCAGCCCAAAAGAACCTGGAGTAAGAAAGAGATGGGGATATTCCGTTCGAAAGTGGCACCTTTTTTAGTCGACAGATGGGCAATAAAAGGATTGCAGTTGAACGAACAGAGGGGCAGGAAAAGGTAGAGTTAACCGTCTTAACGTGTCTTCTAGCTTTAGATCAATTGAAATAAGTCTTAAAGCTACGAAAACAATGAAGTAGAGTAGATCGTAGCTAAAGCGTTTCTTTTGCTTTTCCGTTCTATTACAGCATTTGCAAGGATCGAGAAGGGCCATGATGTATTCTAAGGCAACCATCAATAGCGACGTTTGAAAAGGTAAGCCAGAATCATCGGCTGCTCTGACCAACTTACAGTCAATAACTTTAAAGTGATCTCAGCGAAATACGACGACTGACCACTCAAGTTTTCCGTGTAAACACATTCTAACTCTCCCACTAGTCAGCAGGTTGCGGCAAAGAGCGACATGATGTATTTATCTCTATTAAACTAAACCTAACGGCTTTCAATTTTCTGAAACACAGAAATTTACCTTACCATAGGATAGAGAATGGCGAGCTGCTTTTTGCCAAGCTCATGAACATCCATTGGAGTCATGTCGTTTGTTGTGAAATATGACATGATTTTGGAATAGGCAAACGATCCATTCAGCTTTTCACCACTCGGTAGGAATGGGTCAGTGGGCTGGGACTTGTTCTCTTTGCCATCAAGCCAAACATACTTGAGCGGAAGACCAGCTAGACCGCTAGATACGTTGCTTGGAACGCAATGACGAATGTGTTCATATTCAATGTATCTGAAAGTTGACGTCATAATTGAACATTATTTCATTGAATTTAAAGGGCAAGAGAAAATTTAAACAAAATTACTAGGAAAACATTATCAGCAACAAACAGAAAATTTAACATATACTTCAAACCATCGCCCTTTTGTCATGCGTTTTACCCTTTTGGTTTACTCAGATGCAGAGTATCTCTAACTATTTGGATCTTTCAAGCAAGCGAGTTCCTAACAAATGATAAACGTTTATTCCTTCTTGAAAGAACGTATACTGATGGCTGAATAAAATATGGTTATTTGCAGGGACAAAACATCAAGTGAAGGGAAGGACTCTTGTCTTTAAAGATATTTAATAAGAACTTGACTAACAAACACCCGCGTTGTACAAACCTATTAAAAATTTTTTTAATTCCTAATTTTTAAGTCTTTTCAATCTTATCCCCCCTAAGCCAGCTTTGTATCTCCTTGGTTTAATAATCACCTCTCCGTGTTTTTCTTTCTTACTAAGTAAATATTTGGTAGCTTTGCAAGTAAGAAACCTGCGTTGCTTAAACGGGTGCGAGTTGAGCAAACCGACACACATGCCGACGCTCAGGTAACCATGCAAGTTGCAAAAATGAAACATAGTACCCCAAATCAAAGTGAGTTTGCTCTCATACCTTAACATCTGTTCAAGTGGTTCTCCCACATATTCCACCAGATATTCCTTTATACTTTCGCTGACATTCTTTCCAGGATGATCCTTCTTCCACGCGGTTTCAGTCTCTTCTGTTATGTTACTGTAGAAATCAGGATCCAGAAATGGTTTCACAAACCATGCTTTAAGCACGCCTGCAATGGTTAAAAAAGTCTCTTATGGAATCGTGAGAAAACTAGGGTTCCCAAGGAAGAAGCTGGGATAATTTCTGGTGAAAGAACAATGGATGAGACATTTGTTTTCAAGATCTGGTAAAGTACGTTTTCTCCAGTCTCAATCCCATAGTCGGCTTTCGACTTCCTTTTGGCAGTTTGACGCCAGGGAAACCAAAGTGCCGAATGATTCTTACATCGAAGATCGGTAGAGAGGCTCTATCTATCTGGAGTTCGCTTGACCCTTTACAGTCAAACGAATTGAATATTTGAACATGGAACCCGCTAACCGTTTCATGAATGCAATAATGGATTGATTATTTGAATATTGAACCGATAGCCGTATTCATTTTGAAAAGGCGCGGATCATTGTTCAAATCAGAGGTCCATTTCTGATTGGATTTTGCGAACACGTGATGATGGATCGGAACTATTTCAACATGGCGTCAGACATGGGGGGAAAGGTGAGTTCGAGTGTTGTGTAGAACTTCTTGTAAATGTTGTAAATGGAATGTTATCGAAAGCTCTTTTCGCATATTTACATATTGACGAACTTGTAGAAATTCTTGTGTGTATTCATGGTCGAAAAAAAATAGTTTACAGGCTAAGCCATCGCAAGACTTTTTTTATTTCGTTAATATTTGCGATCGACTGTTTCCGCAGTGTTTTTACAGTGCAGTTTGTTCATTTTGAGGATTCCTCGTCAAATAGAACAATCTTATTGGACGTCAGAAATGGACTTCTAATTGAACAATGATCCGCGCCTTTTCAAAACGGATACGGCTATCGGTTCAATATTCAATTAATCAATTCATTATTGCATTCGTGACGGCTCGCGGGTTCAATAATCAAATAATCAATTCATTATTGCATTCTTAAAACGATTGGCGGGTTCAATATCCAAATGATCAATTCATTAATGTAATCTTGGGGGGTACGCTTCACTTAGTTTGACTGTAAGTATAAGTAGTATTATTGCTATTAAGTAATTATAACAAATGGTCACCGATCCGAGACCACGTGAGATAAATCCGATTGCAATCGCATATCAATCGAAATAACCCGCATAGTTGATGTGATAAATCGAAATTAAAATTGTTCCATTTGTCAATACCAATTAGTAATAGGTAAACAAAGCTAAGTACACAAACGTACAAAGGGCATAGGGTAAAATATAGATTGGACTGGACTATTTTTTGGACGATTTTTTGACGATCTTTTTGACGAATTTTTGGACGATTTTTTGGACGATTTTATAAAGGGGGAGGCACACTTTTAGTACTCAGAGAGGGGTGGGTGCAGTCGACAAGTACTGAGGGAGGGGTGGGGAAGAGTGTTATTACTCAGGGAGGGGTGGTAGGTGGTTGTAATTGTAAACACTACTTGTTAATGGAGCTTTTACTCGATCGTAATAATTATTTTAATCGGTTTTTCGACTTACTTCTCCTACATCAACATTTTTCGCTGGGCCGCGGCGTTTCTTTAATTTTTTAGCCATGCGAAAGCGAAACTGCCACGTAAACACTGGACTTTAACGTATTGAAAATATCGCGTTTACGATCCTCCACTGTTGAGTTACCAGTCTGGCATAGGTTATGCGTGTGCCTTTTGAGTCGACTTGTGCACCATCAGTTTTCTTTTGTGTAATTACCAGATTTATCTATCTTTCTTTTGTCATTGATGTTATCAGACGAGCTCGAGATCACAGAATTTCCGTTCCTTGGCCCTTGACTTTAGCCGCAAATATAGAATTCACAAGCGCTATCGCAATTTTAACGTTTGTACGTTTACTATATGAAATCATTTTTGGTACAATCGTACAAAGCAATATTCTCTCAGGTGTCTCGTTAACACAGACCTCGCAAACGCAGACCGCAGACCGCAGACCGCACACCACGAAAAACGTGTAAAACAGTGTGTAATTATCAGATTTATCTCTCTTCCTTTTGTCGTTGATGTTATCAGACGAGATCTCGGAATTTCCGTTATGCGAAAGCGAAACTGCCACGTAAACACTGGACTTTAAATTATATTTAAAATACTGCGTTTGCGATCCTCCCGGCTGTTGAATTATCCGTCTACCTTTTGAGTCCACTTGTGTGTGCACCATCAGTCGCTTCACGTTTTCCTTTGTGTATACAGTATGTTATCAATGAATTTATCTATCTTCCTTTTGTCAGGGATCTTATCAGACGAGATCACAGAATTTCGCTCTACACCGAAATACCTAGTTAAACAATAGAGTGTTTCTGTCGAGGGACTATCGGCTGATAGTTGCACCGCGGAAATTTGATGTTCTTAAAACAAATATTTTTGCTAGTTTTAAGAACATCAAATTTCCAAGGGACAACTATCAGACCGATAGTTCCGAGACATAAACACTCTATTGTCTTTATTGTTCACCACTAAATTTTCTTCCGCGCGCCAGTTTAAAAACAATCCGAATGATTATTACGATCGAGTAAAAGCTCCGTTAACCAGTAGTGTTTACAATTACAACCACCTACCACCCCTCCCTGAGTAATAACACTCTTTCCCCACCCATCCCTCAGTACTTTTCGACTGCACCCACCCCTCTCTGAGTACTAAAGGTGTGCCTCCCCTCTTATAAAATGGTCCAAAAACTCGTCCAAAAAATCGTCCAAAAAATAGTCCAGTCCAGTCCAGTCTATATTTTACCCTATACCCATACAACTGAGCTTATTTTTCTTTCTCCTGACCAACTAATTGTCTTTTTGATGGTCACTTTGGTTCATATTTTAGCCGTTTGACATGAGATGACAATTGGGCGAGACTTGAATACGGTCCAGTGCAATTTTTTCCCTAAGCGCGCGCCTTATCATATCTGTTTTGAATCTATTTGAAGTTAAATTCTATTGATATTGCAATATTTTTAAGAGAATAGTGGCGACTATCTTTTTTTTAATTGCTATTTTGACATTAAAGGTCATTCAGTTACCAAAATCTATTTTATTTGAATCGTCTATCTATCGAGAGCGTCTCAAAGTATTTATCTTATAAATCAGATTTAAGATTTCCTTGTAAAAGAACGCCATACTTCTGTGTAAACTATGAAAACCAACTGTATCTGACGGGCAATACTGAGCAATTGGTTCAAACTTCCGTTTGCTCTTACTGATAAATGAAGCGCGTCGAAAGTTTTGAGAGCATGAAAGATGGATGAGAGTTGCTCGAGACGAAGCTCGAGCAGTACTAGCTTCTCCAGTGCTCTCTTAACTCTCTAAGTCTTTCACAATTTGATGAAAGCATGGCTGAAATATCAACCCATCGTTTTACAACATTTTCAATGCAATAATTTGAATGTTGTATTAAGAGAAACTGCCATGTTTCAATCCTTAAAAAAGCCGTCCAGTTAGGCCGCGTAATGAAAAATGGAGCAGGCTTGCGCAACAGTATCTGATCGCGCGATTTTACACGCGTTAGGGTAATTGGCTTTTTGGTGTCTCATAGCAAGTCAAGTGCTGGCCGCCATCGGATAATTTGTTCACGAAACGAGATATTTATCCATCCTAAGATTGCTGCAGCCACAACTAGAGTCATAGGAGTCTTCTAATTTGCAAATATCTCTGGCTGATCTGAATTTTATTTGCGTGACTATAAGATGCGGTAAAAATTTCAATCCCAAAGGAAATTTGCGCGGCTTAGTCGCTTTCAGCTGATAAGAACATCAGCATAAACGGATGACGCAAAGAAAAACAAATTCAGTTGTTGATTAATGACATCTTTCAGTCATCATTTTTTGACTTAAATATCCTTTGGCGCAAAATTGAAAAGGGGTGTTGCAGTGAAGAACAGAAACGGTCATCGTGGAGTCGTCTGTTTAGCGCTAACCCTTTATCAACACCTGCCACAAGTCTGAATTCAAGATTAAATTACGGGTGGTCTTAACTATCTTCTTGAGGCGGCGCAACATACTAATGGGTGAAACAATGCGCAACAAAACTATTCAAAAATCGATCAATTCCTATTTCCTTACCTGTTGCGTTGTATCGTGAAACATTCAAATACTGTCTTTTGATTGTGTTTATACCAGCTACGCACTCCTCTACGCTTCTAACCATTCCTTTGCGAACTCCCATCTTCATATTGGCGACGTATTGCAAAATGCCAGCTTTGTGAGTTTTCAGTTTATTTTCGATCAGCTCCACGTCGGCTACACTGTAAGGCTTGTGGTACAGACCCAGGCCATTATGAACTGCATATCCATGATAGCAGATTTCCTGCCAGCAAAACAAATTCGGACCCAACATCCAGTCTCCGGCGTAGTAATTCACGTCATAAGGCTGACCGAATATATGCTGCAGATAATGCTTCACTTGGGCCAGCGCCTTCCTTTCTCGGGGTTGTAACGCATCAGCATTGATCTTTTTATTGTTGATTTCCCTTAGCAAATTCAGGGCAGTGTCAGTTCGATTTTTAATCACAGATGGAGTAGGGTCATAGGCAACAAATTCTAGTCGGACCTTGTCTTTGGTCACATCAGGGTCCCAGTAAACGTCGTAGGGATGAAGTTTGTAGTGTGTAGCCTTCACTCGACTAAGGAACTCGCCAAGCCCCACTCGCTGCGCTTCTTCAGAGAAATCACATCGACCTGAAGGAGCTTGAGTTGTTGCTGTTAGGGGGCTCTTTGTTGTTGTTGTTGTTGTTGTTGCAATGGTGGCTCCAGTTAGAGGTGCAGTGGTTTCTTCACTCTCTCCTTGCTTGCCAGTGGATGAGTTGCCTGTACGTTTCTCAGTCTCATTCTTGTCGGCTGCTGCAACTGCAATCAACACGATTCCTACGATGAATAGGATAACCCCCACAGCAAAAATCGCTAGTGATATCATTCTCTCTTTGGAACGTCCTCCATGAAACTTTATTTCCGAATCTGGAATGACCATCTGTTCGTTGCTTTTGGAAAATTCCATGACTCGGCCACGACGCTACCGCGAGCTCTGACCACAAGAAGTTTCGAAACCTTTCTAGTTTCTGCGCCTTGTACGATGTGTCACAAGTGTTCTTCAGGTCTGCGGAACCCCCTTAGTGCGATAGCGACTTGATAGGGCTAGGGAAACTAATACTACAATAACAAATGGAGTAGCTTAATCTGTCCAAGACTCGCACATTCGGGTCAAATTACGTTTGATTGTATAAACAAAGTACTTTTCAGTCAGAGTGACAGGCTTTCTTAAAACTTTATGGAAGACTCAAGAACAGCAAGGAAAAGGTATTTTTCAGATAAGGGACTGTGAAGGTTTCGACGCACGGTGTGGAAAGGAAAGCCGAAAAAGGCGACACGCAAACCCGTGAACTAATTATTACCATACGCGCTCTCTTTCCTCTTTCTTTAGTATTTTAATTATTCACAAATCCGCAGAGCTTATCACTGTCTTCAGTTTTTGTTTGCATCACGAAAAAGAAATTGGCTCTTTAGTTTTCATTTTGACACAGTAATATTTGTGTCAGGCGATGACGATTGATGTGATTGGCTCACGTCCGGCAACGCTGTCACTTCTTTGTCTTGGGTGTCGTATTAATGCGAGAATTGTTAATGAAAGACTCCAGACAGATATTGTGAAAGATTCAAGCAAGTTCCAATGAACAGCTTTGATCGTGCAAAGACTGCGCAAGATGATGCTCTGACTTAATTTCGCAGACATCAATCACCGAACAGGCTTATCGCAAAGGAGGTTTCCATTCTAAATCAGAGAGGTGTTGGGCTCTCTTCAAATGAAAAGATACAAAGAAGGACAAGAGGAGGTGATCTTCGTCAAAAAAACATTTCAAAGCTGCAAAGGCTATAAACACAAATTGTAAAACAAGTTTAGACTACAATTATGACTTTGGAATGGGAAAATGATATACACCATTTGGGGACTTAATCTAATTAAAAATTTATCAAATAATTGTTCTCGTGTGAGATTTTCCAACCCTATTCCATTACAGTCAAGGTCTTAGTATAAAAATGATTCAAAGTGAGAATGGGGACACAGTTCTGTAATATTAACTTTGCAGTACTCTCTGGTATGACTTACAAAACTATACGCAGATTTTCGCGCCAGAAGTAAGCTACTCTTTTTATAAGCCCATACAATTACTTCCGGAGGAGTATATAATGTGAAGGAGTCTGCCTTCAAATCTGATTAAGGGACTCTTATAATTTTAAGATTGTGGAGGCGCGGTGGCCTCATGTTTCGTGCGCTCAACTCCGAATCGAGTGGTCCGGGTTCGAGCCCCGGCCGGGACATTGTGTTGCGTCCTTAGGCAAGACACTTTACTCTCACAGTTCCTCTCTTCACCCAGGTGTTTAAATGGGTACCGGCAATTTAATGCTGGGGGTAACCCTGCGATGGACTGGCATCCCATCCAGGGGGGAGTAGAAATACTCTTAGTCGCTTCATGCTACAGACACCGGAGTTAAGCACCGACCTGATGGACCACTAGGCTCGTAAACAGACTTTACCTTTTACCAACAATTGTAAGATTAGTAATATTTTTCCTTATATTATTCATATTAAGCATCATCGCATAAGACTCACAGTTGTATCGTCAAGAGCAAAATATATTTTTACAACAAATTAAGTTATTTATAAATGTGCTTTGCCTGGTATTTACTGTTCTCAAGACGAGGGCACCACTTGCGCAATCAATATTTTGGTTGTGCGAGTTCAAAGAGTTTCTTAAAAAAATGCTCCCACACCTCAGAAATGAAACAAAATCCCCATAAAGATTCTGTAAACGGCTATGGTTAAGATAATACGAGACAATTAAGGACGAACTTCGAATCTCACACAAGGAAACCGTTATGTCATAAAATTTTAACATCTCTATAAAATCAGTAAAAAAGACCGTGATTGTGTATGAAAACGTATACTTTAAATATCAGGACGTCATGATTTCAATTTAATTCGATATGTACACGAGACGTAAGATCAGTAAAATCAGTAAACTTGTGTAAGAGATAAATTTCTTAGAGCAACGTAACATAATTCACGGGTGTAAAGGCATCTTTGTTTTGAATATCAAATTATTTAGAAGTAGTGACGATGCGGTCTTGGTATGACTGGCCAGCGGAGAACCTTGATTCGTTTCTTAACAACAGAGGACTTCTTGGGTGCATTAAGGATGACGTCGCACCCCTCCTTTGCATTGTCTTGAACACAATCAACGTACCTCTTGATGTGGTCTTGAAGGTAAGCGAGTGGAGAGGATCCTTGAGCTAGAACCTAAAATAAGGGAAAGCGAGGATTACTAACTTGTAACTAGAAGACTAGGAAATATTTGATGACGCATTTTCATTTTCATTCTGTCTTTTTTTACGCGAAAGGTTTCACCTTGAATTCTCCTTCTGTTTGTTAAACATGTACATCTAGTAGGAAGCAAGTTTAGAGGAGTTGGTATTGCATCAAGGTAACAATCTCTAAAAGCGAATTAGTCCTTTCTGATCACCTTTTTTTTTGGCAATGTATCGAGAGCGTGAGGAGTCACAGTTAACTATTTGAGAAAAAAATAAGTCCACCATGAAATGTGGTGGGGTGGGAAGTTGCAAAAACCCGACCTTGATCAACTTTGGAAAGTTGAAGTTTGTTAACTGAAAATATCAGTGTAAAGTATTTTTTCCTTTACTTTTTTTTTTTTTTTTGTAAACAGCATATTTTGGTGACGTTCAAGTAGATTGAACATGTTTTTTTTTTCTAAGTTTTCAAACACGAAGTGAGTCACCACGAAATTAGACAGCAATTCACCAGGTTCCTAATCAGAAAGCGAAGCTCACCGATGAATAAAATCTTCCAGCCGAAGATATACAAATGTAAGAGTCTTAAATCAACCTTCACCTGGTAATGAAAGTGGCGTAAACAGAAATTTCTGTCAAACTCTTTTTCAGCAAAATATCTGGCGTTTTTGTATTGTTAGACCAGCTTACACAAGCAAATTTACCTGATAATGGAAGTCTCGCAAACTAAAATCGTCTCCCAATTCAGTTTTGGAATAATTTCTAGCGCTCTTGATCTGCAACTGACCAATCATGTAAGCTGTGGCTTGTCCGGGGTCGCTCTGGTAGCGTGTTACCTGAAGAAAAGAAGAAAGGAAGATAAACATCTTCAGTTATTCTGAAGAAAATGAAAAATCCCTGAGTGTTTTGTTTTTAAAATATATATTTGTTTCTTAAAGAGAACCGTATTGTAGATTTATGATAACGTTATCATTATAATTGAGAATTTTTATAGGCTTTGGTAGCCTTCTAGACTACAAAAAATGAACATATAATTTTCTTGAAACGAGTACTCGTCGGATACAATGAGGCAAGACCCAGTATTTTAACTCCCTGTTTTTATACTCGCTCGAGACCTTTCGTTTAAAGACCGCGCACGCGTATTAAATAAGCAATGTTCAAAGACTTAAGACTGTATTTCTCTCGAGCAATACAGTCGTAAGTCTTAAGTCTACCCCTAACCCTGCAGGAGACGGGACCTCCATTTATTCGTCCCTATCCGAGAAGACTAGAATATCTAAACCATTTCTTGATGTTATAGAAAGGCAGCATATTCTTCTCAACTATTTTAGGACCTTGAGTGTTGGTCCGGCCGGGACTCGAACCCTCGACCTCCCGCACATCAGTCCAGCGCTCTATCCATTGAGCTAACCGGGAGGCGGTTAGAAGAAACTCCTGCTTGTTAAACAATCCTCCTTGCCGGTACCATAGGAGGTCTAAAACGATCAGTGTGAATGGCCATCTTAGGGTATAGAGGGTTAGTAACCACCCCTTGCCGACCTAAAGAATCATAATGACGACAGAACTGAGTGGAAAGCTTACTTGACAACAAAACTTCGTATGGAGGACTCGCACAAACAGATCCATACTTGTCAAACGTAACTGCGCTATCTTCTTCGATTATCCGGCACCGGGATAATGAGCCGAAGCTCCACCCTCTCCCTCTCGGGGAGAATTGGAGACCGGACTCGAGATAAATCGAGCTTGCTTCTTGAGTGGTGTGATAACAAAAACATGAATAAAAATAAATAAATAAATAAAACTCACCTCCTTTTGCGCCAAGTCCGTGTTGTCCCAGGCAAATTTGTCGAAATGCCAAAGTGCATCTTCTCTGGTAAAGTTAGGGTAGAAGTGGAGTCCGGTGTCCACAATCAATCGCAAAGCACGCCAAATCTGGTAGAGGGCAAAGTGTTAAAAACAGACTGTAAGAAGAATCATAAGGAAGACACGTGTGGCAGAAAACGGTTGTTTAGGTTGGAATCTGATTGGTTGGCGCGATATTTATATCAATCATAGACCAGAACGGGGCATTCGATAGAAAACTACTCTGTGCCATAACTACAGGCTGTAGTCCAGGTTAACTGGGTGATATGAAATGAGAGAATCTCTCGCTAGGTTTAAGTGGCCACAAAGAAAGAGATACAATGAAAAAGTGTTGGGGAGCAGTCCAAGTTGGTTAAGGGAGAGACGCTTCAGGATTTTATTTCCCCATTCACTTTCACTTCCATGCGGCTCTCTTTCTCATGGCTAGTGAAAACAGGACTTAACACTTCCACGTGCAGGGCTAGCGTACCTGCCATTTCAACATGCCAAACTGCTGCATGGGCTCATTGTCATATGTGTCTGTGTCTTCAGCTATAAGAGGATTCTCAGCATACAGTGCCCAACCCTCTGTGAAGGCTGTGTAATACGTCTCTGTGTCTAGCCAAGTCAGGGCATCATCACAGCCATCTTGAAAATGCTCAATAGTTCCTTGAACCTAAAAGATAAAGAGATTAAATAAAATTTATCAAAAAATGGAGGATAAACGCTTCATATTACCATCTTCCTAGAGTAGGTGACACGAGTGTATGGATTGACATCTCATATATAAGGGTAGGAAGGGTATCAAAAATTGAGTGATAAAAGAAAAAAATGTTACAGGTAATGTACAGGTAACTGAGAAGCTTTCTATGAACGATGACATCTTGCAACAGAAAAATTTAAATGAGTCAGCTATGTTTTCATAAAACGATGGAGGAAAGCACTGCGTTGAAGGAAAAGGGGCTGGAAGAGGGATTAACTCAATAGTTTTTTAGCAAAAGCTATCCGATCCTTGGAGCTAGAAAATCTTCTGCAAACATGTTTCCAAATTCAAAAGTTTTCTATGGATATTTCCAAATAATTCAAAAGAAACTTAATAGCAAGCTCTTATTTTCAGAATCTGATCACACAAACTGAATTCCTATTTCAAACTGTCCTAGCTTTTCAAAGTTATGACAAACAAAATCCCTGCATTCCTAACCTGTGTATGATGGCCAGGCCTTGCCTCATGTGCATTCACACTCCATTCTGAGAACCTCGGACCCAGATTTTCCAAGAAAAATGGAATATTGTAGATAGCATTCCTAGAACATTGCGCATCACTATTTTCATAACTTTGTGCTCCACTGGATGGGTTGAGGTCAGGCTGCAGGTCCACAGGACAGTTGGGTGTGGTGTGTTTGGGACCAGTAAAGTAGAACATATCCACCGTTTTTGGATCCAGCATGCTCATCACCTAACGCAGGAAGTAAAATAATTCATTTCTTTGTCCTTTTCCCAGAGGTACACCTTTGTTCTCAATTTGGACCCTTGGACATGCATGTACAAGCTAGTACTTGCACCTTCACCAAAGCAGAAGGAAGGAAGTTGGTGGGTGGGTGGGTGGGTGGGTGGGTGGATGGATGGAAACCTCCTATCTCACTGGGTGCTACATGTTGAACCATCATACCCTTTATGGATAGTCAACTGTGGTTCTCATCTTTGATTCTAACCCATGTCAAATCCCTTCCCCCTTCCCAAAAATAAAGACATCTTATGAGTGATTAATGTTTACAAGGTACCAGATACAAGGATGCACTCAAAGATTCAGTCATTCAAGTTCCCTCCTTACATTAACATTTTCAAAATTTACTAACCCTTCTAGCTTCCTTAAACCACAACTGCATTGCAGCCCACCGTTTGGGGCAATGTTTTTCTGCACCAGCAAGATCGCTGCATCTTTTATGTGCCTCTTTGTTTGACTCATTTGCTGGGATTGGTGCATCATTAAAGAAGCTTTCTGTGGAGTTAAGCCTTTGTCTGAAGAGTTTCACAGCCAAATCACTATCATTTGTACCTGTCATTTCTTTGGCTATTTCTACCACCTGGAAAATAAAAAACATTTGCATTCAAGGAATGAAAAGGAAAAGTTTCAGGATACTATCAGATACCCGTACCAGACACATAGTGACTTCCTTTGTTTTTTTTAAGGTGGCGTTCTTTCAAAGAAAGATGCACCAAGTAACAGTGCACTAGTTCACTAACAAATGTTAAATTCAACCTCAAGAGTTCAAATGAAATAGTCCAGACAAAGAAAGCTGAGCCAAATGTACTAAATTTAACAAAATGTCACAAGTGACCCAAAAGTGACACTTGCAGATTGCTCTACATTGTCTTCTTCCATCTCTCATTTCTTTACAGTTGCCTTTTTTAAATTCAATAATCCCTACTTTTAAAGCTCAAAAATGTTAAAAGATATTTCCATTTAAAGATCTGAAGAATTGTACATACCAATGGATATAGTTCATCTAATTGCTTTTTTCCCAGTTCATGGACTTCAGATGGTTTCATATCATTAGTGGTGAAGTATGGCATGATTAGGGAGTATGCATGGGAACCATTCAGATTTTCACCAGTTGGCAAAGTTGGGTCTGTTGGCCTACTCTTATCTTCTTTGCCATCATACCACACATGACTAAGTGGCAGTCTTCCTAATCCACTGGAAACATTACTTGGGACACAGTAGTGAATGTGTTCATCTTCTAAATACCTGAGAATAAGATAAAAGATATTTGAAAACTAAAGATGATCTGGAATGTCTGCCTATCATATCAGATTTCACTCATGCCACTTTCACAAAATGTTTATAGTCAAGAAGCCCACACTGATGGAAGCTATATAAACTTTTAAGCTTAGTGTGTTAAGTAATCCCATAGTCTTCACAAGAAGCCCATTTACATTTAATGGTTGCATTTGTAACCAGTGTTGCTCAGGAACACAATGCAATGACCTCATCAGGGTTCAAAGCTACATCTATTGATCTGCAGGTAAGTGTAGTAACCACTAAATACCCTGCTCAAGGATTTAGTTAAGTGAAGACAAGAAACAAAGGGAACCACTGAAAAATGGTAATTGTCCGATCACAATATTATGCTTTGCCATCAAAAATTTGTTATATTTGGGATAAATTAAATAAATCTTAGTTCAATTAGGTACACAATGCAGGCTACTATGGATGTTAAGTCTTTAAGTTATTTGCACACATCACTGGAGAGGGGGGATGGTGACGTAATGATAGCACTTTCCTTCCTAGTTCCATAGCCTATGTTTAAATCAGAAACCTGGCATCATATCTTCTCTAAGTTTGCATGTTACTGTCTCTCATGCTTGCTCAAAGACTTGCCACTTATTTCTCACTCCACAAAAATTATCACTGCAAACTTCATACTCAGAAACAGTGGACAAAAAGCTGCCCTGCTGATGAGCCACTATGGAAATCCAACTTAACTTTAATCTAGAATTTTTATGTACCTCCAGGGTTCTCTTAAATTATTCATACAAACCCCTACAAGACAACTCAAGCAAGCATGCAGGTAAATTACCGTATTAGCTGATGCAAGGGTTTTCCAAGGTAAGTCAACAGATATTCCTTCACTGTTTCATTAATAGTCTTTCCATGCACTTCCTTCCAGGCTTGATCAACTTTCTCTGGTATTAAGTTGTAAAAATCAGGATGAAAGGTTGGTTCAACAAACCACTCCTTCCAAATACCTAAGAAGGCAAGCATTTTTGTAAGCATGGATGGGTCTTGCAGTTTACAATATGTCACAATTTCCATCAGAGAGTTAGGTTATAAGAAAAAACTTGTTTTACTCCTTTGCACCTTTAAAA
This sequence comes from Stylophora pistillata, assembly GCF_964205215.1. Taxonomy (NCBI): domain Eukaryota; kingdom Metazoa; phylum Cnidaria; class Anthozoa; order Scleractinia; family Pocilloporidae; genus Stylophora; species Stylophora pistillata. The sequence goes on along the minus strand of NC_142522.1, from coordinate 3,200,510 downwards.
ACCATATTGAAGGGAAAAGGGTCTTTAACTACCTGCACAGGTGAAATAAAAGGTTAAAAATGGATTTAGAACTTTCAATTGTAATAATTGTTTATGGCTTTATTTGAACTTCAATCCAATTTTTTTCAAAATTTAAATGAAGGACAAATAAAAATGCAATGTCATACTTCAACAAACCCTAACAGGTCTTCAATAAGTGTGGAAAATATGGAAAAAGTATTTTTCCGACTTTTTCCCACTAAGATTTGTTCATTCTCAATCAAGAGTAAATATCAGCTACCATGCAGTTATTAATAACTAAATTATACATTATCAGGAAATTTGCTAGTTGTAATGAGAGCTACCTATATAATCAGTACTGCCAGGTGTAATGGTAAGGAGCATACACTGCATATTTAAACATTTTAGACTTTTCAATGTTTGAAGAACTTTAGCCAAGATTTCTGTATAAACTCAAACACTTCATTATGCATACAGTCCTTTCACAAATGCAAACATTGAAAAACAATTGACTACCTTTGGTAAAAAGGTTTTGTTTTAGAATTACATGGGGTTAAAGAGAAACCTTGAAGAATTTTAGACAATAACCTGAAACTAGCATTAGCATTATTCTAATTTTCTTTGGACAGCACCTTTGTTATTATCATTCTTTTTACCCGAGGTGTTTTATAGCCGAACTTTTCCATTAAAACAATTATTAAATTACAAAGAGAAAATGTTTTGCGGCAGTTGTTCATTTGGCCTGAAGCCCTATGAGTACGTCTTATCATTCATCACCGCAACTTAATCCCCCCCCCGTAACAATCTAAATGTCGTTAATGGTGTGTGAGCTTACAGGGAGTCTGCTAGAACAGTGCGTGATTGTTTGCAAGCGCACTGATGATCCGAGGTTGTTCTTAAAAACAAGGATTATCATAGCAAGCGATGCTTAATCAACCCCCACGCATACCAAACGGCTTAACTGAACATGCCATATCTGACCTGACGCCAAATTCAAACAATCTTAGAAGAACATATGTTTAGGATCAAGCATTATCAATCTCATCAAGATAGTTCATTTCACGAAAGCGGCTATCAAAATTAAAAGCAAGTTTTGACCTTTGATTTACGATCCATTCAATTCTCGCGTGACAAATCGACGTGAGGTCTATAGCTTTTAATTTCATGTTCGTCTTACTAGTGAAAACTTGAATCACCATTCTTTTTGTAACTCTTTGTTTTCAGGACTTGTCAATTGTTGTTTTTTGCCATGACGTGCCTTCGTGACCTACTAACAAGGGGACACATTGTAAAAAAAAAAAATTGCGAGTCATGTAACATCGAGATGGATTTAGTATTACTAAGACAACTTTGGAAAGTCGATAATTCAAGCTTTGTTGCAACCTCTCAAATCAAACGAATTGTGCGATCGACCATTTTATTACAGCTAAGTTAAACCAATTGTTTACATTACTCGGTATAATTTCTCTGTGTGCAAATGCAAATTTAACCTTTTGATGATCAGCCAAGCGAACACGGCTGTGAAAGAAAAGTTTATATTAGGGGCTGAGAGAGTATTAAGATTTCAACTCAGAGCGAAACAGTGCAAAACTGATTAGTTATATTGACGATTTTTGGCAATATTGCGAAACGCGTGAGTCGTTTCGTGATATTAATGAAACAAGAATTTCACACGCAAACATGAAATTTGATACTGATGTGCAAATTAACTGTTTGTCAAATGGAAAGCTTGCTTGTCAATAAATTTCTTACCTGTCTCATTGTAGAGGGAAACGTTCAAATATTTCCTTTTCAGTGAATCTGTCCCGGCGACGCATTCCTCCCTACTACGAACCATTCCCTTTTTAACTCCCATTTTCATGTTCTCGATATACTGCAAAATTCCTCTCTGGTGCGTCTCCAGCAGAGATCTGATAAGTTTCACGTCTGTCTCGTTGGTGGGTCTGTGATAGATTATGGCGTTGTAGAAGTCGTACCCGTGGAAGCAGATAGGCTGCCAGCAGAATAAATTCGGTCCCATCATCCAATCCCCGGCGTAATAGTTCACATCATACGGTTGACCGAACGTGTGTTGAAGATAGTGCTTCACTTGTGCCAAGGATTTCCTTTCTCGTGGCTTCAAAGCGTTCATTTTGACCCGCTCAGTTTTGCGCGTAATTTCGTTTAGCAAAGCCCGAGATACATCAGTGCGATTTTTGATGACAGATGGGGTCGGATCGTACGCCTCATAGTCTCTTCTGATTCTCTCAGATCCTTCTAACGATTCCATGTTTATGTCGGGATTGAACGGAATACTAAATGGATGCAACTCAAAGTATGTTGATTTCACTCTCTTCAAAAGTTCATTGAGGCCAACTCTCTGAGCTTCCGCTGAAACTTCGCATCGCCCAGGCATTTGCTGAGAAGGCTGCTTGGTTGGAGGAACATGTACCTCTTTTCCTTCTACACTGCATGCTTTGTTCTTAAAATGTGCTAATGTGAGTAGAACGACTCCGATAATGATGAGTAAAACTCCCACAGCGATGAGCCCGAAAATTACAATCTTCCCTCCAGAGAGCCAAGATCTTTCATGCTGCAGCTGGTACCCTACTTTAAAGCCCACTTCTTCCATAAGCATGCCGTTGCTTTCTTCTGCCTTCTCAGCCATAGTTTGTGCTTGTGCGCCAAGAGCTAATTGAACAAGCAATAGACAATCGAAAGGTCAACAGTTCCTAATGAATGACAGACGCGGCCGAGGTGGCTTGGGGCAACACTGGTCAGCACATCCGCTTCTATAGTTAAATATTCACGTACAGAGTAAACTGGAAGATAAAAGCGAATAGAGATTAGATAAGTGTGAATTCACCATAAACACCGCTAGCCCTAAATAAGCTTTTAAAGTCCAAAAGCCAGCCTATTTTAAGCTCAATACAAATTTATTTCAGACGCGTGCAGCTGACTTTCACTCTACGACCTCAAGATGGATTGTCCTCTGCCAATCGAGTGGGACATGTAAATATCGTCCTTTAATATCCCGCCTCAAAAATACAAGGCAGATATTTGACGTATCTGGAAAAGAGTCATTCATTCCATGAAGAATATTAATATACAGAGACCATACAAGATGCTTCGAGAGAACTCCGATATCAATGTGCCTTGGATGTTTATGATAGGAAAAGTTTTCGCCGTTCTTGTTTTAGAATCTTTTTTTTTTATTATTATTATTTTTTTTTCTTTCTCTTCATGACACGTTTTTAGATACATCAATATTTTCGAAGTGTAGCACATGTCTTTGCCACAACAACAAAATAAGTTATGATTATAACAAAGAAAACTAAGCAGCATATGTTATCGGCATTTTGACCCGTCACCTCAATGAAAACTTTCATCCGAAAAGCTGCAGTCCTCAAACAATTCAACAACCTCCGATGCCAGATTGTGGTGAGGTACATTCCGAATGGGATGATTTACAAGGAAAACAGTGATTCCATACCAATTGAGAATTTTAAGAGTATTTTTATTGATGTTCCTTCTTTTAATAAAGTAAGGCGAAAAAAGCCACATCTCCACCAACCGAATGTTCCCCACCGGCAATCTGTCAGTGGTTGTATGTACTTTGTACATACACCCAATTGCAAGATTCCGGCGAAGGCAACAAATTCATTTGAAAATGTACGAGAACACTAACACAATAGTGCATTTACGTGTGAAAACTATGTATGCCTGGCGTTCTGCCATGATGATTCGATCGTTTTGGCTTCGTTTCATCTCTAGCGTCTTCAAAAGTAAGCTCTTCTACGTTGATCATAGCTGTAGCCATATGTTACCTGCAAGGTGCTAATGTTTTATTCTCTACGCCAGCTCGTCGATGAGACGCCGTTGCCATCAATCTTCATCTGGTTACGCCAAAAGAATGAGGTCTTTAAATACGCAAAGGACTAGAAACTAGCTGCGGTTTGTGGCATGATAAGCAGAACGGCGTCGCTTGTCAAAGAAACTGAGTTTCGAGTGCCAATAAGTGGATGAAACTGTCACAAGCTGAATCAGCTTGGGTCAACCGGCCTGTATATTAGAATCAAAGGAAACCGTTAAGGTAATCTAAAATAGGTAGTATAGCTAGAAGGGGTAAGTTTCTGAAATGCAGTTTTTCGGCGTCGGTGGCCAGTGGAGGTTTTGTCTTACGGGAAATGTGGATTTATCGACTGAGCTGATCGGCTAAATTGGTCATCGTAGAAAGATTCTAGAGTTGACGATTCGAGCGTTAGCCTTTCGTCAGAGCAAACTCGAAGGGCTAACGCTCGAAACTACACCTTTTGAAACTTACTGTTACATAAATAGTCGTGATTAATGATTAATAGAAGATACTGAATATGGAAGCCTCATTGTCAACCTTCGGTAACAGGCACGATCAAAAGATGCATGTTTTGTATCTGGTTGAAAATCTCCGATTTTATTTCTCGTTCCTTGAACAAATAGACCACACTTGTGCGGGGTGGACAAACATGAGTCGATCGAAAAGTTGCATGCGCGTCGGCGTGTTGTTTATTATACACACCAGAGAACACAAAGAGGATGTAGAATAAATGAATAAGAGATTCTCTGAAGTTCTTCTGGCGATATGGACTCAGTTTGAGTTTCTCCTCTGCGACAATGTTTGCTTTCTTTAGACTGAGATGAAGTGAAGTGAAGTGAAAACCTTTATTAATTTATAAGGCTCAAGGTAGCCCCTTCAGACGCAAAAAGCTGTCTGTTATCAATGGGAGCCCTGAGCAACAACATTAAAACATTACACTAAAACAGGAAATAATATAAATAGAGAACTATTTACAAGTAAAAGATTAAAAGATGTATAACACGAAATATCATTAAGATAATTCGTTAAAAAGAGTGCAACCATAATAATAGAAGGATCTTTTTGCAATCTCAGTTCTCACAGCAGGCGGATGTAAGAGGTTGCTTTGTCTAGTAGCACGCGCATGGATTGTATTATTACGTTTAAAATATTGTTTAAAATACTGGGGACATTGACCTTGCAGGCATTTCTTAACGAGTTTAAAGACAGATTTACGTCGGCGCTCCTCCAACGTGGGCCATTTCAGAACGTGTGAGACAAGTAATTGCTTGCTTTTATTCTTTTCTAATTTTTAGCTGTTATCGATGAACAAAAAATTGCAACATCTTCCATGCATGGTCAAGCATTTCTTTTTTTTCTTTTTTTCCCTTTGAAATTCAAATCGTCATTAGTAAATGCTTAAATTCCTGCCAAGGATATTATGTTTATCAAACGTTTCAGCTAAGAAGGGGGTAACAATATATGTATCTTGAGCCAGGCGAAAATAGCATAAATATTGCATCATATGAAAGATAAAGAAAAACAAATGAGGGAATGACACAAGCAAATATTACATTAGTATTGAGGCGAAATCGTAACCATGGTGATGACAAAATGAATAGATCAGTTTCAATATTTGAGCTGCTGTTAACAGTACTCTCTCTGTCTTTGTCATGAAAATCTAATATATGGTGCTCCACGTAAATAGAAAACTATTACTATGGCATCGTCCCTTTCGGTCGAGGCCGATACAGTTCATCTAGGAACTGACGGTCTCTGTTACCATGTCACCGCCCACGGGCGCCATCGCTATGTAATATGGACAGAAAGGAACTCTATCTGTAATCCTCTCGCGGGGGCTTCTCTATTGGCTCAAAGCTTTCTTGCCCAATCACCCCGAGAAATTCAGTGACTTGCTCTTCATCCGGAACAGGGTTGAGGACAGCATCACAACCTTCTTGTTCCTTGTCCTTTGCACAGCGAACGTACTCTCGAATACTGTCCTCTAGAAAGCTTATTGGAGCAGAACCTTGTGCTAATAGATAGAAGTGAAAGTCTTTCAGGCTGAAATCGTCACCGAGTTCCTTAGTGGTGTATTCCCGTAGCTCCATGATTTTAAGCTGACCAATCATGTATGCAGCTGCTTGTCCTGGATCACTCTGATATCTGGTGACTTCTTTCTGGGCGATGTCACTTGTATCCCACGCGTAGTCGGCGAAATAACGAAGCGCTTCATCTCGTGAGAAACCTTTGTAATGCAAACCTGTGTCAACAATGAGACGTAGAGCGCGCCAAACCTGGAACGGTGTAATATTGGCGATAAGCGCGATGTAGGAACAGTAAAACTTAAATCTCTGTTCGTAATTAAACTAACAGATTCGTCTCTCTCGTCATCCCCACTAAATAACAACAATAAAAAATGAAACAAATAAACACACAAAAAGACTGCAGGCAAAGTTAACAAGCGATTGAACAAAAGTACAAAAATTACAGCGGGGTAAGTGAAGCAAATAACTAAAACAGAAACAAAAACAAAACCAACACAACAACAACAACAACAAATATCGGCAAATGAAAAAACTTTTCCCGGACTTACCTGCCACTTGAGCATTCCGTATTTTTGAAAAGGTTCCTTTTCATAGACATTTGTGTCGCGAGCAATCAGTGGGTTCTCAGCATACAACGCCCAGCCCTCTGAAAAAGCGGTGTACCTAGTATTAGCGTCCAGCCAACTAATCACACCTCCACAGTTGTCTCGGAAATGTTCGATTAAGCCCTGGACCTAGTAACGAGTAAAACAATAACACATATAACTATAAGCTGCTATGGCGTAAGTTGCCTTTTTTCGGAAGTACAAGCCTGGGTTTCTCTGGTTTTCCTGGCTTCCATAGTTCTACTTCCCATTTTCGTGTCTGCGTATTTTTTACCGTGACCCTCACGGAATCGGTATATATCTAAGATAACACTTTGGTTGGAGGGACATCTGTTCGCACCTTTCCCCCCTCGATTCTCGTAAAAGGTGGCTGAGGAAACCTCTAAACCTGAAACTGATGTTCGCACACGGAACCTTAAGCATGTGCCTTTAAACACGACACAGAATATATCATTTCAACTTTCAGGCGTTCATAACTAAACCATCTGACTCATGTGTATGTTCGTGAAGCCTCAATCAAAGTATACTCTACGTCTTCTACCTGGGTGTGATGTCCAGGTCGCGCTTCATGCGCGTTGACACTCCATTCCTCATATAAGGGTCCCGGCCTATCAAGAAAAAACGGAATTCTGTACTGAGAATTCCTGGTACAGTATTTTGTACTTCTTGAGTAGCTCTGCGCCCCGCTTGACGGATTGAAATTTGGTGCCATATCCACAGGACAGTTAGGTGTGGTGTATTTAGGGCCAGAAAAGTGAAACATGTCGGTCGTCTCAGGATCGAGCATACTCATCACCTAAAAGACGAAACAAAGCGATTGATAAGAAGACGTTAAACGCAGTTACACGCAGTCAAAACGAGGCGGAACACAAGAAAATTTGTCGCAGGAAAAACCAAGAAAAAGAAAAAAATTCCCTTCCCGAAGATCATAACAATGTAAATGAAACTCGAGTGAAAAAAAAGGACCATAAGATGGCTGAAAATGGTTTGGCCGACCAGTTACATTGCTTATAAATCACAGATGCACTGCTATCGCTACATGCCTTCCTAGCTTCCGCAATCCACTTCTGCATGGCCTCCCAGCGTTTTGGACAATACTTCATCGCTCCCTCCTCAGAGCTGCAGAGGTTGAACGCGTTTTCGTCTGATTCGTTGACAGGGATTGGTTTGTCCGCGAAGTACATGTCTGATTCATTCAGGCGCTTGATGAAGAGGTCTCTTGCAGTGTCATTATTTGCCTGATTCGTCACACTGCGTGCGATTTCAAGAACCTATAACAAGCAATTGATGGATGAGGTTGGGCGTGATATCATGAATTATCGATGCTCAAGTCTGAAGGCTGAGGCTGATGACACAGAGAGGTAGCTTGATAATTCATGATATAACGCGAAAACCGCATTCAATAATTGTTTTATTGTACATTTATTATACAATCTGCCAAAGAAGACACTACTCTTTGAGTTTGTAAAAAGTTTGAGAACACTAGGCGGATGAGGGGCTTGGAAACTACGCAGACTTTGAACCCAATATTTGCTGCAGATGTTTAGTTATCATGTCAACTTCACCCGCTATTGTATATTGACTGTATGCTCTCGACCAATCAGAGTTTTCATAGTATGTGCAATAAGAAGCGTTTTATCTTCACGTATAGATTATCTATAAGCGAGTAAAGCTTACAACCTTCCTAGCCTATCTAGTCAAACTTACAAGGGATTCTCCCCTATTCGTGTCACATCAGACGGTGGAAAAAGCAAACTAAAGTTCACTGGAGGAAAGCACACCTCACGTTCAATGACAAGCGCAATTTCCAGTACATCAAGCTTTCTTTAAGATTGCACTCTGCCGGCTCCAAATTTCAGCGGGAATTCCCTCACGGAGCAACCCACAAAATCCAACAACAAGTATGTTAATGCCTTTACACTTTTGACCATTTCTTCTTCAGTATCACAAAAATTGTGTGAATATAGATGGCAAATATTCTATGGTTCTCTTAATTTCAAAAAAGAGAAGACAATTAAGAATGGGTTACCTGGGGATACAATTTTGTTAACATTTTCTCTCCAAGCTGGTGAATTTCGTCCGGTGTTTTGCTAATTGTTGTGAAATACGGTAGGATCGATTCATACGCTTTCTTGCCGTCCAACGTTTCCCCAGTTGGCAGCTGTTTAGTTGTGCTCACCACTGTTCGAGTCCCATTTAAGTACACATTGGAGAGTGGAAGCTCTGCTAGCCCGCTGGAGATGGAACTCGGTACACAGTACTTGGGGTTTTCTGTTTCTAGGAATCTTAGTTTGAACAGGTGAAGTGTGTTAAATCTCTACGATTACTTTATCTCTGCAAAGGCCTTTATCGTTCGATTATTACAAGGTTTTAAAACAAGAACCACACTTTTTCCAAAGCGCTTTTAAAAGTTATGGTGGTATGAGTGGGGCGCGAAAAGAAATCATTACTTGAGCAAAAAAAATGGTTCTTGTTTTTAATCCCAGAAGCTGCTAGTTTTCTAGAATAAACTTTCTCAGCGTACTTTTTTCAACTTCACCTATGTAAGGTCCTTCCCCTTTCATAATCAACACCTTGTATCTGTGACATTCTTCCTAGTGAGGTCGGTGGGGTGAAGTGATTGCCGGCCCCAAATACCCATAAAAACGTTCTGAATTAAAAACAAAAATTAAAACAAAACAAAAAAAAACAAAACAAAAAAAAAAAAAGCAAAAGCAAAACCCAAACGGCAAAAATGAAACAAACAAACCTGATTACATCATGGATGGGTTTGCCGATATATTCTTCAGCGTGTTCCCGAATGGACTGGTTCACAGTCTTCCCAGTGTCCTTTTTCCACTCGTCCAAGTGGTGTGGTTTTAAATCAGATACGAAACGTTCAGAAAATATTGGCTTCATGAAGTATTCATAATGAATCCCTTGAGAAAACAGAAGAACGTATCGCAATTAATCTCGCAAAAAAATCTAAATCTAAATGGATCTCAAATCTATGTTCCCTCTTACAGTCGGAAAACACTTGTATCTTTTGTTTTCCTTCATTACGCTCGCTGTACACCCTGTCACTTTCCAACCTTAGGCCCTCATTCTGAGGGGTGCCTGTGGTGTTCCCTTTTTATCATCGACGCCAGTCGACAACAGTGGCGGATCTAAGGGCACGGGGGGGCCCGGTTCCCCCCTTATTTTGGGTGAAAATATAAACGCAGAGGGAAGAAAAGCCGGCAGGTGAAGACACTCAAAACAAAAACCTAGTTAATTCTTGAAATGCTTGACATTTTCCGTATCTTGTAGCAATGAATGAGTTGTCTGTGATCGGATCCTTTGTTTGCACAAGGTTGTTTCGACGTAAAAATACAAGAATTTGGTGAGAAGTCATCGCTTCTTCACCGCCATATTATTACAAATGGATTAAGGAAATGTTGATACGAGGGAGGCGCACTTTTTTGTGATTAATCATGAAATATGTCATTACCTCTACCGATTAACTTCTCGCCTTCTCCCGGCGCCGGATTGTATTGTGCGGGAGGTCGAAGGTTCGAGCCCCGACCGGACTGTATGTATGTACCTTACGTGAAGTTTATTGTGAAATTGACATCGCACAATGGTCGATTCCGGCCCCACCAAACTAATCGATATTTTCATATCTTGATGGTTGAACGTATCAAGTTAACCAATAGCATTTTAGGATAAGTATAAACAATGGTCACACCATATTTCACGGGGAGACGAAAAAAACAAGCCGTCATTTTTAGTGCTAGTGCCAGACCCTCTGCAAACCTGTCCCCAACCGGTCTCAAATCTCTTTGCAGGCGGAGAAGGCTAATAATAGAGAGATTTGCCACCGCGTTTAACGGCCAGCCCTTTCACGTTTGACGTAAAATAGCGCGAACCTTACCGCTTTAGCGAGCGAGCTCACGCCATTTCGGAATGCACTGGAAGCCGTCTCATGAGCATGAGCTTTTGCAGCTGTCTGCTGAAGAAAAGTGCGGCATTTGAAGAATTTTCAACATGAAACTTCATCTGCCCTTTTATTCCTTACAGGAAATAGTTTTGGTGCACTTTTTCCAGTATTTAACTTTTACTCTTTGAGCGAAAAGGCGAAACCGCTTCCTTTCAACGTAGAAACGGCAAAGCGCGACCGGGAAACGTGAAAAAATGGCGGGAAAATTGTGGTCAGGTGGTCACTATTGCCATTCAGCTTGAACGCGGTGTTAAATTTCTAATGTAGTCTCCCTCGCAGCCGTTTTTAGTCTCGTCACGCAACGCTTCTCCCCACAAACGGCTGCTCAGATTCGAACAACATTCCTTTCCGCTACTTCAACCAATCACTATTTGGGTTACATATGTTGAGAACTGTACGCGCCAAAGTAGTCTAACCAATCATATTGTTTGTTTTATCTTCGAGTTCAAAGCTTTGAAAATGGCGTCCTTTGAAGAAGCGGTTAATGTTGTTTGTAATACATTTCGAATTCCTAGTTTAAATGCGCCGCAAAAAACTGGAATTAGGAAAATAGTTGAGGAAAGAAAGGATGTATTTGTCAATCTTCCAACTGGTTTTGGGAAATCTCTCCTGTATGAAGCACTACCACTCGTGTTTGATCTTACCTCACAAGAGCCTGGTCATATCGTCGTCGTTTTCTCACCGTTGGGGAAAGCCTTATGAACGACCAAGTGTCCCATTTGAGGGAGCTAGGGCTAAAAGCTGGTAAAATAAGTTCACTTGAGGGTGGTAAACGCACTCGTGTCGAAAGCGGCGAATATTCCTTAGTTTACGGATCCCCTGAAGCGTGGTTAAGGAACGAACGCTGGAGATTTATGCCGACGAACTCTGTGTATTCCATGCCAAAAAACTCTGTGCCATTGCCGTCGATGAAGCGCATGTTGTAAGGCAGTGGTAAGTGTTTCAATAAAAACGAGTCTGCAGCAAAATGTTATTTTACCTGTATGTTTTAAATTAAGCAGTATAAAGGAAAGGACAATAAGAATGTAAATATTGTAAATAGAAAATGTAAATAGTTTAGTCAATGTTAGTATTGCACTGTGGTCTTATTTTGGTTATCGTTATTTTATTGTCTGTGTTATATTACACATGATCACCTGTAAAAATATTGTGTCTAAATACCAGACATTATCATCGCAGTATACACTTCTGAGTGCTTCAGATTACCAATAAAATTGATATTGGGTGCCATGGTGTAGCCTATTTGATTGTCACTACTACACAGATAAAAGCTAAACTTTTTAAAATTTTATACCCCTAGACCCTTAAAGGAAGTAAATACCCCATCAACCTATTAAAACTATGCTTGAAACTAACGTCATGTAGGGAACTTAGTCTGACAGGACCTGTCCCGACACAAATAAAATCTAAAAGTTCTAAGATGGTAGACCCCTAGACCCTAAAATGGAGATAAATTATGGGGTGCCATTACCGCCAAAATTATATTTTTAAAATTATTCAGCCTCTTTTTCATTAACCACTTACTTTTATGAATTAACCATACTTGTCACAATATTATTTAGCCCATTTCAAAAATTATTCAGCCTTTTTTTCATTAACCACCTACTTTTACAAATTAACCATGCTTGACACAATATTATTCAGCCCATTTTGAAAATTATTCAGCCTTTTTTTTATGGGGCATGTTTTTAATTATATCCCAACATAACTTGCGGGATTATAAATATATCCCAGAGTTCTCTTCACGTCCTTTTCCTTGCAATATGGCCGACAGGAGAGGGATCGCGGATGTTACACGTTTGCTCTCCCAAGCTGCTACCAATTTGATAAGTCTAGTATCACAAGAGCTTCGAGCAACTAACACTACTTCTGATCTGGAAACGTTGCCTGAACCATCTCGTGGAGTTCTCCTGCACTAGAGTTTTCTGGAAGAAAACCTTTTTTTTCTCCAAGGCCTGCTGTTAGCAATTCCCTCTTCTCTTCAGTACTCGGCACTTCATCTGGTGCAGTGTATGCCAAACAAAATAATTTTGCTGTTAGTTTTTTGGTTTTTTTCTTCCTCCCTTTTGCGGCCCTTGTGACGGTGAAATGTTTTGCTTGACTTGATGTTCCACGTGCAGTTGTGTTGCTTACAACTGGTGATGGAGCGTTGTGAACTTTTTGGTACGGAGAAAACGCTCGTTTCAACTCAGCTTGAGCTCGATCAGAAGTAGTATTAGTTTCTCGAAGCTCTCGTGATGATTGTGGTGCTAGACTTATCAAATTGGTAGCAGCTTGGGAGAGCAAACGTGCAACATCCGCGATCCCTCTCCTGTCGGCCATATTGCAAGGAAAAGGACGTGAAGAGAACTCTGGGATATATTTATAATCCCGCAAGTTATGTTGGGATATAATTAAAAACATGCCCCATAAAAAAAAGGCTGAATAATTTTCAAAATGGGCTGAATAATATTGTGTCAAGCATGGTTAATTTGTAAAAGTAGGTGGTTAATGAAAAAAAGGCTGAATAATTTTTGAAATGGGCTAAATAATATTGTGACAAGTATGGTTAATTCATAAAAGTAAGTGGTTAATGAAAAAGAGGCTGAATAATTTTAAAAATATAATTTTGGCGGTAATGGCACCCCATAATAAATGTCCCATCAACCTATTAAAAACCTATGTTTGAAGCTAACGTCATTTGAAGAACTCAGTCCGATAGGACCTTGAAAGTCCTGGCAATGTTAAAGGAGCTAGAGACTACAGCTTTCTGCATGTTCCTTAGCACTGAATGACATTAGTATTATTATTATTATTAAATTATTAAAATTAATAAAGTTTTCATTATATTATTATTATTATTATTATTAGAAATTTTATTATAGATTAATGCTGTCTATTTTCCTTTTGATGTTTTGGGGAACATCACAAGATAATTAAATGGAAGCCTTCTGTGATTCTTACTTCAACCTTCTGAACATGAAAAATGTAGTAGAAATTAAGGAAAGTCAAAATAAATCAAATGTTGCTGATGTTGTGCAGTATATGGATAAGGACATGGAACTGGAATTCTATTTTGGCTGGCTTACTGATGAACTGAAACAGAGTCAGGAAAAAACAGAAAGAACTATTATTTATTGCCAGACTATAAGATAATGTGGTTTACTTTATGCTACCATTAATGTTTTACTTTAATGTTTATTGGAAATGATTCAAAACATGTGCTAGTTGAAATGTTGCATTCCTGCACTCCTGAAACCATTAAGGATAACATTTTGGAGTCCTTTCACAGAGTGGTGGAAATCATTGTGGGGGAGGGGGTTGAGGAGAACAGTACAGCTTCTTTGGCCCTCCCAAATTGTGGTAAGAAAATGAGTGATCTAATAAATTCATCATATTTTTAAATCAGATTACTGGTCAATTTCATTGTCTGATTAGTGACATAAATTGTGTGCTACTCATACTCTATCATAGCAATTGAAAGTTTTGTCATGTGAAGTCACAAACGATGGAACATCTGAGATTAGTTACATTTCACTTGTGAAGAAAATACTGTATACATGTACATGTAATAGAGAAAAGTAATTTATGATAATAGTCTGAAGTTTGATTAAGAATGCTATGAAAGATTCCATGGGTTATATTGACCAATTGATTCTTTGAAAATTGAATCTCTTCATTGGTGCTGCTGCCAGTATCAAATTGTATTCTTCTTGCATATTGAGCAAAAATGTTAGACTGCTATTTGTCATTATTCAGTGAGATTGCAAATCTTTCAGACTTTTGAATAGATCAGATTTGTATGAAGACATTTATATCAACTTCATTTATATCAGTAGTTGCAGCACCTGGGTACTTCTTGGGTTAAAATCTGGGCTAACAGACTTTTTCGGGGTCCTGTTTTGACATTTTTTGGCTGTAACAGTTTGTCATCATTGGCACATACTTGTCACTAGGTTCTCATGTATTATACATTTGTGTTGTTCCAGACTATTCATAGACTACTCAACACTACAGTGGCATACTGAATAGACAGTGTGAATTCTCAAAAGCTATGGACTACAGAATTCAATTTCCCATGAGGCAACAAAAAAATGTTTTGTTTACTGTTTATCTAGCTCTGATACCCCTGAGCATGTTTTTCTTGTGTTTGTTTATCCAGTGATAATTTTGAGGCATCTAAATCAATACACCATTAGAACCAATAGGAAATCTTGCCGGAGTATAACGTCCCCCTTGGCTGATCGTGGTAGAAATATTAGAATTGGCTGTAGCATTAGAGGTACAAGTCGTATTGATCGGATCGAATTGTAAACATTTCGAGAATTTCCCACAGCGCGAAGCTTGGATTTCTCCACCGTCGCTCTCAACGCTCAATAAGGGCTTCTTTCTGGGAAGTTCTTGATCCTTGAAGATTCCCTTCAATTCATCTTTGAACTCTTCAAGATGAACAGAGGCCTTTTTGAACTTGATCAATTGTCGGTAGCAAGCTTTACAAACTGACAACTCGCTGGTCGCTGAATAGCAGCTCACATTCACATCCAGACAGGAACTAATATTCGCCGGAAAATCAAAAGAACTTTTTCCAAAAACATAAATTTTTTCTTTTGTCTCAACTGAGGTGGAACAAATAAAAGAACGATTACTTTGCAAAACCTTCTTCAGGGTTTCCTCCAGCAAGAAACTACGATGAAATGCAGAATTTGAAAAAGCGGGAATAACGATGGTGATTACAATCTCTTGTGCTCTGATTGGTCGCATAAGAAACAATGTCAGCGATCTCATTGGTGCAAAGACAACAAAGGGAAAGGAATGTTGTTCGAATGTGAGCAGCCGTTTGTGGGGAGAAGCGTTGCGTGACGAGACTAAAAACGGCTGCGAGGGAGACTATTTCTAATGTGGCTCTGTTCGTATGCTGCGAACGAAAGATTGCGTGCAGGCTGCACAGCAAGACTCAATTTATCTACACGCAGGCCAATTATAACAGGAAACATATCCACTTTTTTAAGTTTGCCCTTTGCTCCTTAGTTAAATAAACTTCACATACCTTTCACTCCTTGAAGCGATACTTGCAAATATCTTCGTTTGAATGATGTTAATCCAGCATTGCATTCTTCTACAGAACGCACCATACCAGCTGTGATACCTAGACGCAAGTTTTCGATATACGTCGAGAACGTGTGTGCCACTAACTTTGTTTTATCCAGAAACACACGTAATTGGGTTAGGTCTCGAGGGTGGAAATTTCCGAGACCCATTCGGATATCGGAGTACCCAACGTGGCAAATAGGTTGCCAACAAAACAGATTCGGCCCCATAAGGAAATCACCAGCGTAGTAATCTGAGTCGTAAGGTTGTCCGAAATTGTTTTGGAGGTAGTGCTTGAGTTGAGCCACGGCTTTCTTCTCACGCGGCTTCAAGCGAAGCGTGTTGACACCCAAATCTTCCAGTTCATTTACCAGTTGTCGCGCAGTGTCAGTGATTCGCTTCAAGTTTACGGGTTTCGGATCGTACGGTTTGAACTTTGTCAAATACTCGTCTGGTTTCACACCACCGGGTTTGTAAATCAAGTTTTGCGGATGAAGTTCAAAGTACGTGTCCTGAACTTTTTGCAGAAATCTATCCAAGCCCGCTCGCTTTGCTTCAGAGGAATAACTACATCGACCCTCAGGATGTTCTTCGGTACTCGTACATTCCTCATTCTTGGCTTTTGAGACCAAAACTACTCCAACGATGAGAATAATGACGCCAGCTAAAGCGACGACTCCAGCGATAAGCTTTAAATTATTACAACTTTTCAGCTTTGCCATTATATTTCAGTCATTTAGCGAGAACTCATCTGTGTTTGTTTACAAAGTGAAAGACACTCTTTGCGTGAGAGACACTTGACACATCTCATCCAACTGACGTCTGACGTGTGTAAACACTGTGGAGTGATAGAGGGGAGACTGAGTGATTTTAAAAGTGTGTAATATTGGTAAGGACATGGAAATATCAGGCAAGGTAACAACAATAGACCTCTTTACTTTGAATTTTTTTTTGTACCCATTTCATGTCTCAAGAGAATTCCCGGCTTTATCTTTCATAAATTATGCGTACATAAGTCTGTGAATTAAAAGAAAATTGAAAGAACCAAGCTCTCTAGTGTTAACGAACAAGCTAAACAGGTCTATTGGTGGAGGAGCGTTTTAATCTAGTAACCAAAAACACGGAGGAGATGTATGGGAATGTATAGGTGGTTTACAACCAATCTCCAGAGACACAGGTAACAACGGTGAAAGGAACAAATGCTGGTGGACGAACAAAAGGAGCTAATGAGATGTCTATTGTTTACGTCCACCAACATGGCGGCAATGACGTAACGTGCAAACCACCTTTTTCGAAAAGCTTCTCACAGGTTTCGGAATGATATACTGAGATGAATACTTAAATCCAACTCCAAATGAAACTCTTTTTTTTAGCGAAATGCTGTGCTAGTTTCCTCCTTGCAGCTGCAATGATCGATTTGCCTTCAAGGTCTATGGGCTTTCGAGTAATACACGATTATTGAAAAATGAAAAGAATGTTTCTCCCAACTATGTGTAGTGTATTACACAGAGCCTTTTTTCCAGCAAAAAAAAAAGGGGGGGGGCGGAAGGGGGAAGAGGGAAGTAACCTGAGCATAGCTCGATATGAAAATGGCAGTGAACTTTTTTTATTTTTGGTCAAACCATACAAATTAGCGCTGTAGTCCAAGTGGCTGTTGAACGAATCTGAGACATATACGTCGCAGGTTACTCTATAGTTGTAGCTCCAGTCACAAAAGGACAGTCGTATTTTGGCTTCAATTCTAGTGTGTAATTAATATCGTTTCCGCTGTTCTTGACCTCACGTCATCCTACATCGCTCTCGGTCTTTAACATTGCTATGATTCTTTCCCTTCTCGTTGCTATGAATTTCTTTTTTATCATTTTTATCGTAATTTTCATCTAAATTGTCATCGTCAATTCACTGCTTATTTCTGCAACTGCTCGTTGCTGGGTTATATGTAGTCTTCTAAAAAGGGCCTCTCTACTGGCTCGAAACTTTCTTCCCCAATCACACCCACAAACTCACTGACTCCCTCTCCCTCGGGGGCCACAGGGTTCAGCACGTCCTTACATCCTTCTTGGTCCTTGTCTTTGGCACATCGAACATATTCGTGAATGCCTTCCTCTAGATAGCTAAGCGGAGCAGAACCTTGTGCTAAGAGATAGAAGTGAAAGTCTTTCAGATTGAAATCGTCTCCAAGTTCTTTGGTGGCGTAATCTCGCAGCTCCATGATTTTAAGCTGACCAATCATATAGGCAGTTGCTTGTCCTGGACCACTCTGGTACCTAGTTATCTCTTTCTCTGCCGTGTCACTAGTGTCCCAGGCGTACTTGGCAAAGTAGCCAAGTGCTTCATCTCGTGAGAAACTTTTGTAATGCAAACCTGTGTCCACAACAAGGCGGAGAGCACGCCAAACCTGGAACAGTGTGATGCAAAAATAATGGATTGATAAGGCATGAGGTGATCCACGTGATAATGTCAATTAAAATTCATGTGATGAGTATAAAAGAGAGACCAAACAGGCGAGCAGCTGGATCATTATCATGTCTTCTCACACTAATCTGAAACTTTCCAATCGACTGACCGACACCAGAGCAAGTGGTTCAAAGTCAAAATGGCTGTGTAACTTACTGATCTTCCAAACGAAAAGCCAAATGACTAAAAACATCCGGTTAACTGAACCAATGGCCAACTGGTCATGGTGATTGATTAAACGAATGTAGGACTGTCATGAAAGCATTCAAGAGAATTAACTTAGGATTATGTAATGTATTTTTTTTACTCTCCTAGGATATGTCTAGTATGTGGTATTTGTATTCATTACATAATTTGTATTCTTTACTTGTGTAATTAACCTTTATTCTTGATATTCAATAGTTTTCTTCCCTTTTTCCTCGCACCTTGCATCCGTATATAATGAAGGATTTGGGCACGGTTACGAAGAAGTGAGGTGACGGTTTGTGAGTTACGAGCGAAGAGCGTGGAAAAATTTGAGGGAACGGAGACTCGGCACAATATCATTTCTGACAAATTCATTCAGAAAAATCGCTCCCCTTCACGGTAGAAAATCACTTGCCGGAGAACAGGTGTACAAAGAATCTACCTGACTGTGAGCTAAAGGAAGAAGAGACAGCAACTGATTCAACAAGAAGTCTAAGCGAGTCAAGTTACGAGAACTAAAAAGTTGAAAACTGCAAAGTTTTCAGAAGACGAAGCAAAGTTGAAACGAAGGAAACGAGCAAAGTTGAAAAGAAGGAAACGAGCAAAGTTGGAAACTGCTGAGACGGGAACCTGGTTGGAGAAACGGGAGTTTGGTTTGGCAAAGCACCGTTTGTTGGTGGAGCGTGGTGAGTTGTCAGACAAGACAAGAACACGGACGCGGGCGTAAGGTGAAACCTAACCGAACTGAACTAAAAAAAAAAATGAACCCTACCTTTTTATCTTAATAATACTCTTGTAAATATAGTTAGCGCATTCTAGTTTTAAATATTACGTTCTTGTAAACTCTTGTAAAGTAATTTAGGTAAATAATTTAGCAATTTAGTTTTATCGTATTATTGTAATTAGGGTGAATAATTTAGTTCATTGTTTTTTTTTGTCGTTGTTGTTTGTAATTGTTAATTACCATATTGTCTTACTTAGAGTAATAAATATTTCGAGGCCTACGTTTAGTTGTGCTGTGGCGTGTTTTCTCGGGCTTGTTCAGTTTTGTGTATGTTGGATGGCGCCCACCTTTGACTGATGTTTTAGAAAAGTTTCGAGAGGAATAACGAATTACTTACCTGCCATTTTAGCATACCATACTTCTGAAAGGGTTCGTTGTCATAGACATTTGTTTCTTTAGCAATCAGCGGATTCTCAGCGTAAAGCGCCCAGCCTTCAGTGAAGGCCGTGTAGTAAGTGGACCTGTCCAGCCAGCCAATCACACCTCCACAGCTATCACGGAAATGCTCAACAAGTCCTTGTACCTAACATGTAGACGAAATAATGATTTAAGGCAAACAATGGTAGAGGAGCTTTGAGCAAGTCAGCAATAGCTTTTGATTTACAGCGAGAATCTGTGGGTATGTTTAGTTCGTACTTACGATGACGATGAGACTCAACACTTTAAGAGTCGTGCTAGCGCAAAATGACGGAGAGAGGGAGAGAGGATGGACACTGGTTAGTCAGAATACCTTTCAACGAAAATCTCTCGTCTATCTCAACCGCATTTACACGTTAAAAAAAGAGAAAGAAAAAAAAAAAAAACCTTGTTCGTATGTCACCTGTGTGTGGTGCCCAGGTCTCGCTTCATGCGCATTCACACTCCACTCAGAATACTTGGGCCCAGGCCTTTCCATGAAAAACGGAATGTTGTAAAGAGAGTTTCTGCTGCAGTCTTTGGTGCTTCGTAAGTAACTCTGTGCTCCTTTCGACGGGTTGAAAGATGGTGCCATATCTATTGGGCAGTTTGGTGTGGTATGCTTAAGGCCGGAAAAATGAAACATGTCGTTTGTCTGAGGGTCCAGCATACTCATAACCTATAATGAACGAAGCCCATTAGCAATTAAAACTCAAAATCATGAATCCTTTGTCCCCTGGAAGCAACGTGAAATGGAAGGAGCAGGTGGCCAGTAAGACTTTTAAAGTAAAATGGAGAAAAAAACAATGGCATAAACGCATGGAGGAAAAGGACCAACAAATAAATGAACAACAATCACAACAATTCTCAGAATGAGGTAAGAGGCAATAAATTACCCTCCTAGCCTCTGAAAACCAGCTTTGCATAGCCTCCCAGCGTACTGGACAATACTTCATTGCTCCTTCTGCAGAGCTGCAAAGCTTGTGCGCGTTTTCGTCGGACTCATTGGCAGGGATCGGCTTTTCCGTAAAATACATGTCCGATTCATTCAATCGCTTGATAAACTGTGCCTTCGCTTTGTCCTTGTCAGCCTGTTTCGTCACATCACGTGCGATTTCAAGAACCTACAAAAATGTATTATTCATGATTATTCCTTAAATTGTTGGAGACGTTTAATTTTTTCTAGATAAATTAGGTCAAATGTTTCGATTTTGGTAACACCAAAAGTAAGCTATCGAACTATCGAGCAAAAAGTGGGAACAGGAGAAGTAAACACCTTACATATTCATACACTCCACACCAATGCAACACCCTCCATCGCTGAAAACAATGCAAATGATTTGAAGAAAACAAAGAAATGATTTGGACTCTCTAGTGGTCTCCTTCTTAGACGTGTTGGTTTGTGCGTTAATTTTTTTTTTGCGTGTGTGTGTTGACTTCGTCCTCTTTGTTTTATCTTCATTCGTGATGAAGGTTATTCTGAATCACAAGATTTAGAAATGCAAATACGTGACTTTACCTCAGGGTAAAGTTTCTTAACCATCTCGATTCCTAGCTGGTGAACTTGGTCGGGTGTTTTGGAGATCGTCGTGAAATATGGTAATATCGATTCGTATGCTTTCTTCCCGTCCAGATTTTCCCCGGTTGGCAGCTGTTTCGTTGTGTTCTCCGCTGTTTGACTTCCATTTACGTACACATAGGAGAGTGGAAGCTTTGCAAGGCCACTTGAAATAGAACTTGGAACACAGTGCTGAAGGTTCTCTGTTTCTAGAAATCTGGTACGTACAAATTGCTTTATGAAATAAGAATTGAGACCGCTCACTCAAAATGAGCCTTACAATTCCACTCACAAGTCCATTAACAGTAAAAGAGCTTTACTCGAGGACATGACTAATTCATCGATAAATTAGGAAAGGCCTTACCTGATCACATCTAGAATAGGTTTACTGATATATCTCAGGGCGTGTTCCCGGATGGAGTCGTTCACAGTCTTCTGACTCTCTTTTTCCCATTCTTCAAAATGGCTGGGCTTCAAACCAGCCAGAAACTTGGCAGAAAAAATGGGTTTCATGTAATCTTCATCAAAAATTCCTCAAAGAAAACGACAACACAGGCGAGATTCAATCCAGTTATCACGAGATGTGGAAGACAACTTCGGCGTCTTTGTTCTCTTTTTAATACTATTTTTTGCGTGAGTATTTCATTTGTTGGTATTGTTTCAGTGTTCTTAAAAAAAACAGAGTGATCAGTGACTAAGTTCACCCAAAAATATAAGTATGGCTAGTATCTGCTAATGATCATAATCGTGGCGTCACGCAACATCCAAAGGAGCGTTGCATGACAAAAACCTTATCAAAGTGAAAAACAAGTATGGAGCGTGTATGGATGTATTGGAGCAACTTTTTTAAGGCAAAAAGCACTTGAAAACCTTTTTCCGCAAAATGGGATAGAATTTTGAATCTTACAACTAGGTGGCGGGGCCTGCCCCGACCTGTTTGGAAAGCCACCTCCCACTTTTTAGATTCATTTCACATACCTTTCTCTCCTTGAAGCGATACTTGTAAATATTTTCGTTTAAATGCGTCTATTCCAGCTTTACATTCTTCAACTGAGCGAATCATACCAGCTTTGATACCGAACCGCAAGTTCTTGACGTATGTCGAAAAGGTCGCTGCCACCAACTTAATTTTATTAAGAAATAATCGCACATCGTCCAGATTATTGGGGTGGAAATTTCCCAGGCCATACCTGATATCCGAGGACCCGACGCTGCATATCTCTTGCCAGCAGAACAAATTTGGTCCCATTAGAAAATCCCCAGCATAATAATCTGAGTCGTAAGGCTTTCCGAAATTGTTTTGGAGGTAGTGCTTGAGTTGAGCCACGGCTTTCTTCTCACGCGGCTTCAAGCGAAGCGTGTTGACACCCAAGTCATCTAGTTCATTTAGAAGTTGTTGAGCTTTGTCGGTGATTTGCTTCAAGTTTTTGGGTTCTGGATTGTACGGTCTAAACACTTTCATAAACTCCTCATTCTTAACACCCCCAGGTTTGAAAATTAAATCTTGAGGATGAAGGTCATAGTAAGTATCTTGAACTTTCTGGAGGAATTTGTCTACACCCGCTCTCCTTGCCTCATCGGAATAACGACAACGATTTGCGTCTCCCCCGCCGATTTGACCAGAGACACCGGCATTGCACTCTTCGCCGGATTTGTCCTTAGCTTTGGTAATGAGGACGATTCCAACTATGAGTAGAATCAACCCTAGCAAGGTTATGACACCGGCAACAATTACCAGCGCATTTCTATTCTTGTTGAATACCATCTTCCCAGCAACGTTCAAAGTCTCAAATGGAGATTGATATGATACTGCTTGGACTTTGTAGGTGTCTAAGTATTGTCTTGCCGTTGACATAATATAACCCACTTGGTAATTAATTTAATATCTCCATTCTTATTGGTTCACTAGCTTATTTAAAGGAAATACCTAAGTTGTTCCATTATTGAACCCTTCCTTCACCAAACTGTACTCTGGCGTGGTTGGACAGAGGCTTAGATAAGCTATCTTAGATGCCTGCCTTGGCCCTGAAATGCTGTATATCTATCTATCGCATAATCCTCGCCTGCGTCGTAACAACATTAACTGACCGTAGATTGAAACCTGTCAAAAGTGTTCAAAAGTGTTTTCACAATAGTGTATGTTTAGTAAAGTACTAAGTCGACATGGCGTGTTAACTCTGTTTGATATCAATATTCGTACCGCCAATCTCATTGGCTAAAGCTAGAAGACTTAAATCGATCGAGTTATTTGTACAAACATTCAGTGAATGCCTGGGTAGTATAGACATATCTTCGCTAAATTGCACATTGGTATCATTTTACCTCGTTCTACTGAGGTCTTAGAAAAGCCTCCATGCAATGTTCACATAGCGAGTGGCGAAAGAAACACGTGGTCGTTGTTTCACGACTTTTTTGTCGTAAGGTAAGAGGCCGGAAGAACGTATTGGCACTTATATTAGTTTGTAAATTTGGTAAGAGCGGCAAATGTAATATGATTTCTGAATTGAATTGCTGCACTTGAATATGTAACTCATATTTCAACCTGCGACGAAGTGATCTCGAGGGTCACTTCAATGAAACTAGCAAAAAGGAACGCGAAAGCGAACTGAATCAAAAACCGGCATCTTAAATCCTTCGGTTTTGATAGAGTTTTCATTACACATTAGCCCCCTAACATGTCCATTCTCCTTGAAAACTGTCTCTAATATTGACCTTGCGCTTCTTACCGTGAAATATTTATTTAGATCCCAGGATCACGTTACGCACAAGCGTTTTGAGCTGTTCACCTAGCAGACATGGAGAAACCAAAGAACTATTATGTTCTGAAAGAGACAGAGCCACCCTCAAAGAAGGCTCTTTATATCGCTGTAGCCGTTGCTGTTGTGTTATTCCTGGTGGGATTAATTCTTATCGTGGTTGGTGGAGTTTTAACCTCCAAATCTAAGAAGGAATGTGTAACTCCTTCTGAAGCACCCATGGTGAAACCTTCGACTTCGACTTGCAAGTATTCCGCCGAAGCTAAGCGCGTGGGATTGGACGAATTCCTTCTTAAAGTGAAAACTACCTATTACAAGATGAATCCCAACAACGTGGTTTACGATCCTGATTCGACGCCGACGACCATTCGCGAGGATTTCAGCCCGTACGAAGCTCATCCGGAGGCCATTCGAAAACGGACAGATGCGGCCAAAGCACTTTATAAAGAGGCTAAGGCGCTCGACACAAAGGCAGACAGCGCTAAGATGAAGCCACGTGAAATCAAAGCAATCGCGCAAGTAAAGCATTACCTCCAAAGTAACTTCGGCGCGCCCTACGACGAGAACTATTACGCCGGAGATTGGATGCTTGGTCCTAATAAATTCTGTTGGCAGCCCATCTGCAGCGTGGGGAACGACCTCAAGGCTCATTTCACGTATAAGCAATGGGGTATACGACCCAAGACGAAGAGAGACTTGACATTTGTCGTCGAACATCTGAAAAAGCTTCATGATTCCTTGGTGCAATACATCGAAAATGTTAAGTACGGAGTACGAGCAGGATTTGTTCGATCAGAGGAGGACTGTCAAGACGGCCTATATTCCATTAAACGCGCCTATCTGAAAGTGTCACAACAGGGCCCCCGGGGTAAGTTTTTGAATCTTTTGGTTCTTTCAAACTCAGAAATATGGTGACGGATGCTGAGTCTATCGCTGCGGGGTTCAGTTTGACTTGAGTAATTTCATTCTTGGATCTAAGATCTCTCACGAAACTTACCATACTAAGGCTCTAAGGAAAATGTGCTATCAAGAAGCGGGTCCCAACGTGAACGGTAAATTGTGTGACTGATGGTCACGGGGCGGTTATTGCGAAAAAGTGAACCTGTGCGGGTCCGCGAATGATTCCAGGACCGCAAATGATCCCCAAATATTGGACCGCAAATGATCTCGGACCGCAAATGATCTCGGACCGCGAATGATCCCCACACCAAACCTCAAATGATCCCGACTAAAAAATAAGGAATGGCATGGATGCTGAAATAGTGTGGATAGGAATTGGCGTGAACAGTGATTATCATGGCTCACAACTAGCATCTTTTCCACACTTTGTGCTGAACTTTTTTTTATTAACTCTAACAACTGACAACTGACAAATAAAACTGCTGATTTGAATTGCAGGCCAGAAGTTTTGTTTTCTTTGCAACCAGAATCCCCTTAACAGATTTTCTTTAATGACGCAACATACGCCTCGTATCTTTCCTCAGCTAAACATTGTTATTTTGGTGTTACAGTATCTTCAAATCAAATCTAATCAGTCCAATAACGCCAAACGACTGATAACAACGGCAGCAACAATAACAAGAACTTGATGTTTTACATAACAAGATTCCGTCCAACTTATGCAGCGCTGCTTGCTTTTTCGTTGTCATGTGTCTTCAGCTAAAGTTCTTAACTAAAACTCCTCCAGGAGGCAACTATTGCAAAAAACGCTGTCGTCTGAATAAAATTTAAACCTGTAACGCTCCACCTTCACCGCTCTGAAAGACACCGAGTGAGTAACAATCGAACTGCCTTCCACTTAGTTATTTTCCCCTCGCCGTATTTCTGCTTTAATTCCTGGACAACTGCTAGTTGGGAATTCTGCGATGCTGTTGGTTCCAGGCTATGGTAATGAAGCTCAGCTTCCTGGCCCAGCAACGGGCCAACGAGCATCCTGCACAAAAGACTTTTTTCAACAGGCAATCGATGAAATCAACTGCGGAAATTTAATTTTTTTTTACAGCTATCATACTATGTGTGCATTTTAATTCTCTGTTGTCCTTGTGATTTTTACATGCTCGATTTCACTGAAATCACACGTGCACCGGAAGCATTGATCATATGCAACAGAAATGAAATCCGCTTAAGCATGTTCTCCAACGTTCTACACAGTTAACAGAAGATTCGCAGCCCACGATCACGACAAATGTCTTTAGAAAATTATTGTACTACGCTAAAGGTCTTGAAATGGACAAAATCTTTGGCCCTTAAAACGGTGTGTGTTACTTGACAGAACGTCACGCAATGTCACAGATTTTCCGCTAAAATCGTACAAAAAAAAAATCAGCTACGGAATATTTCTTAGAAAATAATAAAACGTTTTTTCACATCAAACCATGCCATTCTTTATTTTTTAGTCGGGATCATTTTCGGTTCGGTGTGGGGATCATTTGCGGTCCGGGATCATTTGTGGTCCGATTTGGGGATCATCTGCGGTCCGATTTGGGGATCATCTGCGGTCCGAGATCATTGCGGTCCTGGGATCATTTGCGGACCCGTACAAACCTCTTTTCGGATTAGTGGAAGGTTCGTGACGATTCTATCTGAGAAGTATATTGCGTTATTTCCTCATGCGTTTTCAGGAAATTGCGCTCTGGAAGCAATGCTGACTAAACTAACAAAACAAACAACAGATCTCACTTTAAATCTTAAGACAACAAAGGGAAATATAAAAATAGTTGACTCAAAAAGTCAATCAAAACAAGAAACACAAACGCAGGCAATGAATTGGATAAATTGTTTGTCAATCCTACAAAATTGAATAGCGGGTAAAGGTGATAAGACAAAGCCTTATCGGATAACTCGTTTGACTATCTATTGATAATCTGGGCATCCTAAGACCAGTTTTGAAGGGTATGCCACCTTATAAAGAACAAAAACAAACTGAAAGGTCTTCCCCGAGAGACTCACTGATTCCTTGTAAAATCCAGACTTTGAAAGGTTTCATCTCTTCCTGAGATCCTGGGTTACATTAAAGTTTATTTGTCATTCACGGGTCAATCTTTTTAACTCAAAGGTTTTGAGCTTTCTTTTCTTTGGCTTGTTTTCATTTGGATTAACGCTGTATCGGAACTTTTTTTTTAACACATATTTCATCTGACAGGAGTTCTGAACGAATCGTATACGAAAGAGATGCTTGATCCAAAATGGCTGGCTGACCTCCCAAAAGATGTATCTGATGCATGGGAAAAGGAACACAAAGAATCTGTCAAGACGTACGTAAATGAAGCTCTTGTCGAGTATGTGGGGAAACCACTGGACAGCTTGCTGAAATACTTGGAGTTCGAACATTCTCAATACTGCGTCCCCAGTAACATTTCTAGCGGTCTCGCTACGCTACCACTGTCATATATTTACATAAACGGTAATAACACCGGGACACAAACCACTGGTAAACTCCCAAATGGTGACCCGCTGGACGGAAAGAAAGCCTATGAAATGATATTACCTTACTTCACCACGAGTATGGAGATGACACCTGACAAAGTTTACAAACTAGGGCAGACGATGCTGGATAAGCTTTATCCGCGAGCAGTGCAAATAGCAAAGGAAATAACAGGGCAGCAGGACGAAAACCAGGCAGTAGCAGCATTTAAAAAACGTTTGGAAGAACAGAGTATGTTTTTCAATGACGAGAAAATTCCTGAAAACGAGAGTAACAAGGATGCATTCGAGAAGTGTACCAGTATGGAGCAGGCCAAAATATACTGTCCTAAGAGATACAAAGCAATGTTGACCTGGTTTGACTATGTTAACAGTAAGTAAAGAGAACAACGATGTAGTAAAGAGAACACAGATGTTATTGGTGTAAAAAATATGCGGTACAAAGAGGTAAAAAAAGAATCGGTTCAAAGGGATTATATGGTTTTTGATGCTTTTCTCTCTTTTTCATTTTTTAGGAAGTGAATGATATAATTGCACTACTTACCAAACCTCAAAACAGTAAAATTAACATTGTTTAATTAGTTCGACAAGAAGTTTCTGATCGCCCTTATGCATACGCAGAGGAAATTAAATATTTTTATTTTTCCCGTTTATTTCTGTCTTTCAGAGAAGGTTGATCCAGTGCTGAAGCCAAAATGATTAACAAAGGCAAATGTTATTTTCAGTTAAAGTGAAGGATTTAAATCAAACCAAAAACTCGTGTGAATTAAAAACATATTATTCTATCTAAAAACATAGCCTTAACTTTGTCAGAACTCACTGACAGATTTGTCACCTTTTGTTTCTTACTTAGCTGTTTTAAGTGATCTTGCCCCGAAAACCAATCACATGTTTCATTTCACTGGTAAACACCAGAGCACACCCAACTGTCCAGTCAAGCTGGTAGCGAATTTTAACCCAGGCACTGGCTCCCAGAGCTATAGATCCAGCGATAGAGACTGTACCAGAAATGCACTGTACCGGTTACCGTTCTATTTGAAAGACATGGGACCAAGATACAATGCCATATCCGTGGGTGCTCACGAGGCGAGGCCTGGACACCATACGCAGGTATTTTATTCTGCTTTTCTCCTCAATGAGGTCCACCTCTAGGGATAAATTCGTGACGGACTACCAATACTCCCGAGATTCTAAAGTGATTTTATTGATTTCACTGAAGTATTATCTCCTCTATGACTAGGTCCAGGGTTTCACAGAATTGTTCGGGGACAGCTGTGAAGGCGTGATACGCTGGTTGAATGCCGCTTCCTACTATACCGCGTTTACGGAGGGCTGGGCACTATATGCTGAGAATCCGCTCATCGCCGAAGAAACAGACACTTACAAAAACAACCCGCTGCAGTTGTATGGCATGCTTAAGTGGCAGATATGGCGGGCATTGCGCTTGATGATGGACACTGGCCTTCATTACAAAGGTAGGTTGGGTTAATGATTCTTGGCAGCCTCGGCCGACAGACGATTCAGCCAGGAGACTTTTCCCTAACCCTTAGCCTTATTGCAAAGGGGTTTCCGAGTAATCAAAATTTGTAACACCAAAATTTAAGCCCTTGGGTTTTTCAAACTTGGCAATGATCTAAAATACGTTTAGAAAGGTTCTCTTTGTAATAATGTCTTCATTGGGGATTTCGTCTTTTGACCGTATGTGTATCGCCACCAACTACCGGCCATTTATATGTTGATTAATTGGCAAGCATTGTCTTCAGTTATCCCTGCGTGTGTGAGTGAGAGTATGACTGAAAGCAAATGCTATTTGGGAAATTCGCTTCTGACCTACATATGAAACAAATACACTGCATGTAAGTTATGCTTCTGTTGTACAATAATTTCACTGCCTCGCCATTTTCTATCGGATATATTTCAGGAATGAAAAGGTGGGAAGCGCTGAAACTCTTCGCTGACTATGCCTGGGACAAAACTGACAAGGCTGTCAAAGACGTGACGCGCTATCAAAGCGACCCCGGCCAGGCAACCGCTTATATGATTGGCCAGTTAAGGATTTGGCAAGTACGAAATGAAACTAAGGATACCATCGAAGAAGGTAAAAAGAAATTCAGCGAAAAGGACTTCCATTACCAGGTTCTTTCCCAAGGATCCTCGCCACTAAGCTACTTGGAAAGACACCTATCAAAGTACGCTGAGTGTGTTGTCAAACCTGACTTGGATGGCTGTGAATACATCATAAGCAGCCCTTCCAGAGCTGGCGCCTCTACCAAAGATGCCGCTACTAAGCGACCCAAGAAGCCATTTCAACCGCGACCTTATCATGAACACCATGAATAGTTGCACTAGAATAACCCCTCTGTGTTGGAGAATATATACAAAAAGTTGTATTAGTTTTTTAAATGATATCAGTTTTTCTTTATAAATGGCTTAGTAGCTATAATTGCAATAATGGCTTTTTCATTGACGGAAATTGAAGATTCTTCATGACGAAAAATAATCAAAATAGTAAGAAAGTACCTTATACAGAATAGTTTGTATCAAAAATCTAAAATTAGTGGATCCACTGTTATCAGTCAAAAAAGTAATAAAGTAGCTTATAATTATAAATAGCTCGTATTGAAATTCTAAAATCAGTGGATCCAGCCTTATATACTCACTGTAATTGTCTTCATTTGAACATTTTTGTATGGCCAGAGATGCCGTCAATTTAGCTGCTCCATTCCAAAAATTAACTGCATTTTTTTTTTGGTTTGTTTGTCTGTTTTTTTTTTTAATTTTAATGTTGAACTTTCGCATGAAACAGCAAGAAAGATGTCAGTCAGTCTTTCAAATAAATGCTCCCTATATACTGAGCTACAATAAATTTTCTGTGTAGTTTAACATTTAGAGGGCATTTCAGTTTCATCAGCTATTTTGGAGGGCTATCATTGTTATCTGTAGCACCACTTTTACTATCATTATTATTACTGTTATCATCATTATTCTCATTGTCGTTATCACTATTACTACTATTAATTACTATTATTACTATTGGGTTAAGGCAGTTTTCTGTCTCCAGATTCTCTACAGTGGTGTATTGCTCGGCAGATTTTTGACAGCTTTAGCAGGGTTTAGGAATTCCGTTCGCTTTTCCCAAGAACTCTTTGATATAAGTTTCGTTACTCCATTTATCAGTGTACTAGATTTCCCGATTAAGCCAAGGCAATTTTTTTTAATGACAAAAGAGCTTACAACCCAAAGATTTCCGATCAGTGGGAAACGCTAATTTGCGCGATAAGCCGATTATTTAACAGTCAACAAACGACATCAACCTGGGAAGACAGACAAGAAAATTAAATGGGTAAGATATATACTCATTAATATGCGGAAAATCCAAGTTGCTGACAAGCATACGAGATTAGTTCATTATGGGAAAATCAAATCTGAAATCTTGAAAGAAAAAAAAAAAGGACTGTCCCTTTGGCTGTCCAAAGTCTGGATTCTTTTTGTGCTTCTTCAAAAAGCATTTGATGTCAATTGATGTTATTGTGCTTTTTATTTCCTTTATAATTATGTTACCATTGATAATCTTCGATGACAAAAGATTCCTCAACAAATCAAAGCATAAATGGAGATACGAAAAAAAAGCTTGCAGTGAGTAAGCAATACCATGTATGTCGACACAAAAAACATAAACAGCAAGTTGTAAAGAGCGTTAATTTGTCATTAAACAGCAATTCACTCAGAAAAACTCTAAATTAAACATTTTCATCGCTAGTAGGGGATTAATCTGAGCCTTCTGCACTGTAAGCATTGTCGTACGACTCCAACTTCGGAAGTGTCACGAACTTTCCTCACAGTTGCATCACCTGTTCAGGAAAACTGATAATTGCCTTTGTTGGGGGCGAATATACGGGCAACTAACTGGAAATATTCAATTAGAGCTTCTGTTATCCTTGCTGTTTCAATACAAACAGCTTCAGTGACTGAGAAGAGACAAATATTCTGGATAAACACGGGTGTTGGCTCAGTTCTGCTGCCAATATATTTATACGCCGAAATGAAAAAACTGAATTTCCTTTGAAGGGAATTGATTATTTTCACAGGTTTTCGTCGCAACCCGAACAACAAAAAGTTCATTAAATAAGCTAAAATCACAAACTTCAACACTTTCAGGTTTTGTCTATGTACTTGGCTTAGTGTGAGAACTGGCCAGTTGATAACTACAGACGAAAATAATTTGATGAATAATAAAGAAAAAAAATGGCATAAAAAACACTGTAATAGGGTTAAAGACATTAAAAGCCATCGAGAAGCGGTGTTAAGATAACACTCAGCAGGAAAACTACGTAAGAAAAAAAAAAATTAAAAAAAAATTCAAACTGTGTACTTCGCTATTATTGTTAAAGGTAGCACCAAAACAACAAGCATCGGTTGGTCCGGGAAGAAATTGGTGCGTAATAAGAATTAGAGCTAGGAGAAGGCAACAAAAGCAGTTCACTTGAATACTACACCTTACATCACGAAAATATTGATATTGAAAAAGCTACCTTGTACATGATACATGACACGTTCAGTTTAGGAAATCTTGTTAAGTTTTTGGTGATTGTACTCGCAACGTGCTTTCCAACACATCCCAACATGAGGTTGTGAAATTTTACATGACGAATTTTTAAGGCTAGGATGAGGAAATATAGACCCCTACCTTATGAACTGTTTTTACTTTTACATAAACGGAAGGTTGAAAACAGCAAACATCGAAAATTTTCAACGTTTTGCCTTACTTTTCAATCTCTCTCGCGAGGCTGGCTTCGATTCTAGAGAGCCGGGGAACTTTCGCCTTATTGAATCCTCTTGGGAATTAGTCTTAACTCTTTGATCTGGCTTATTTCGGGCAAAGAAACCTAAAATATACATTTTTTAAGGCTGACAATTTTAAAGTTCCGTCTCAAAACTCGCAAAATCAGGAATTTAAGTAAGATACCCTTGATAGCGTGAGATATTAGTGTAAGGAAACCGCCATTGTTAGGAATGAAGCCTATCGACTGAATCAAACCGCAAAAATAAATAACCATGTTTATTTGTTTTCCGTCGCTTAAAAAAAATATATCACAAAGATAGCCAGGTAGCGCGTAGTGTAGAATTCTGAGGTCGAAAAAGGTCTCATAGGATCTCCGACGCAGCCACCTGAATTCTGACAAAATATTGTACATTCCCAGCGAAAGGAAGAGAAACAATAAACTCTAAATCATAAATCTTGACCCAAATTGAAATTTTTGACATTCTGTACAAGAACAGTTGTGTGGCTTAAGGAAACACTTGCAAATTTCTTGATATTTCATAGGTTCTTAATAAATCATCAGTTGAAAGAGTTCGCACTTTTTTTGTAAAGAGCTGTGACAAACACCCCTCTCGTTGAGACACCTTATTTCACCCTTTGTAATTTCTTGGACGTTTGATCATCGATTTAAAGAACGGAGAACACATGAAACACGCCTCTTCTCTGTGTCAGAATAAGCACCTTTGAAAAGTTACACAAAACGGTTAAGTGGTCAAACCACTTTTCTGATGGACGCAGCAAAAATAGGGCATTTAACCCAACGTGGCTATTGTGTTTTCGCACCACGACGCATTTTGGTACAGCTATTTTGCTAGCGTCCCGTTGGGGCCGTAGTGCGTTAAAATCAGTAAGAGTACGCTTAGGTCATGCATTTTACAAGCGATAATAGATAAGTAGGCGGGAAAGAATAAAAACATCTCGGTAGGAAACAATATTTCTTACTGTTTTAAAGTTAAGAATTTTGTCGAAAGCTTATTCGACTTCTCATTCAGTCTGGTTTAGCCAACTCAGAGTTCAGGAAGTAACATGTACAAACTTGACACAAATGAATCGACAATGAGATTTACTTTATTTTCTGGTGGTTATTTCTTCAATAATCATTTCTACCGGCTTGAATTTCAATCATATCACTGAATATCAGGCAAATTAAGTGAAGTTCATTAAAACTTTTCCGCCTAAACTTCATTACAAATTGCGAATTAAGAATATCCGCCGAAATGAACTTTGATCTGAGCCGGCAATTTTGTACTTCTGAAGAATGGAAATTTAAAACGGCTTTTCGTTAAATTTGACCGATCAATAATAAGGCAATACTAATTTTCAGGCACGTTCGTAATTCCTTTTATTCATATTGCTTTTAATAAACCCGGTGCTAAGTAGCAATTAGCAGATTAATTGTACTGTTTATTACTTTCTGTTATTATTGTCTCTCATGTCCCCCATTTCCATGGGCAAAATGGGCAGTCTTAAGTCGAAAATGACTTTGAATTTTGACAGACTAAACCCCAAATTTCACTTAAGTTCAATCATAGGTAATTGTTTGAAACGTGTGGTTTAAAAGTACGACAAAACTGCACTAAATTTCAGCCTACAACTTCAGCCAATTTGATCAGTGATGAAGTCGGCTCTATGTCTTTAAGTAAACACACACGCGATGTCCATTGATTTCCAAAATCAGTTTAATTCTTATAGACCAAAACATTGGCTTTAAATTTAGGAAGGCAGTTTATTAAATAATAAGATTTTTCTGGCATTAAATGTGAAAATGAAAATACAGCGTATGCTACATTCCTTGTAAAAAAAATTAAGTTTGTTTTTGGTGATGTTTCGAGTAAGTTGTCGAACCAGAAGTGGCAAAATCTCTTTCTCACACTGTACTTTCGGTATTAGAATATAAGGCATTTTTACTTTATTGATTCCCCTCATACGTGGCTTTGGTAAATGCGCTCAAAATAAAAAAACAACAACAAAAACAAAAACAAAAACTGAGAAAGCTCCCTATGCGTTTTCCCAAAAGATATACTGAAATACTCCTCCTATATACAATAATAAGAAATCGCAAACATCACTGCAAAATAAGAGGAAATTACTTACTACCGCAGAGGATGCAAGCAAGCTTCAGTTTCGATAATTGTGTACAGCACAGCAGAAACGTTAAGGTTTTCGTCATTAGAATTACACGAAGTGTTTCGTGTCCCTCTTTAAACGATATTTTGCTCAACTTTAATCGACATATGAATAAACCTAATTTTAGACAAACTTTGCTTCTAAGCGAGGTTTCATGGTTTGGATGGTTGTTTCAAAGAGGAAACAGACCAGAAATAATATTACTGAAAAATAACTTGGATCGTAAAGAAATTAACAGCTCGTGTTCTGGGAGAACAGTACGTTGATCCATTACCATCATCATTACCGTTATCACCTTTTAAAAGCTTTATATCCCCTTGGTTTTGGATATAGCACACTAGATTATGGAACGTGCTCACTTGGATTCGTGTATTTCCTAAAATCGGGATAGACGTTCGCTCAACGTTGTCTACAAAATAAAAGCATCTCCTTTCTCCAAAAGCAACTTTGAAGCTACTTTTTTATCAAATTAGCAAAATGTCACAGTGAGGACAAATCATAAATCAATTTTTCCAAAAGTATACTTCAATTTTAACTGTATTATATAATCCCGTAAAGTTATTTGAAATACCAAGAAAATAAATGTCCACCCGTTTTTAAGACGTTTTAACATCTTACATCAAACCGCACAAATGGTTTTAAACCATAAAAAACTAAAAAGCTACTCAGAAAGGTAATCAGTAACAAAAAAATTGATCAAAATCTCATAAATTGTGTTTGTTTTGATGACACCATTCCGTGTTTTATCGTGAAATAGATCAATGGAAGTGTCAAAGCAAAGTGAGCAAAGATTCGTGTTTTAGTCAGAGGTTTGACAAAAAAAAAATGTGAAAGTCCTTTCCATGCTTTTAGCGTTAAGGAGCGTATTTATTCAAGAAGAAAAAGGATAAAAAGCTGGATTTTAACGACCCTTTCCCAGGACGTTCAGCCTAATTCGCCTTTGCATTGTACAACATTAGCGATTTCACCTTCTTTATGAAGGTTATGACACTTGCTGCTCACCTCTAAAGATTACATCTCACGATAAGATAAAACATTTTTCCGATTAAAAAAAAAACTTCGTTCCATAACCGAAATTCCCTCTTGCATTCAGTCTCATCTGAGCTCATGTAGCTAACCCAGCACCCTGCGCCCAGCGCGGATCAGCGGGGTTTACTACACCACTCAAGGTTTAAATGTTCTACACTTTTCGATCGCTTTTAATTTACTGCGCGTGATATTTGCAAATATATCAAATAACTGCTATTAAAATCGCGTCAAATGGCACAAAAACCTGAATGTAATTCATTCAGCAGAGAGAGTGTAGTTCACGTTTTTGTGCATGCAACGTAAACCTCCAACCGAGTTGAACTGTAAAACTTACAAGAATCAAAAAAAAAAATTATGCTAATAGTAAAATATTACGCAAACCGGTTCCAATGCTACAATCTAATACCACTACTGATAAAGAAAAATTCACATCAATCTCTCTCGGTGATTTTCAAATTTATTGTATGTACTCGTACAATACTTCACTAACGCATAACAAGCGAAGCAATTAACGCTCGACCTTAAATTGCATTGACCATGGAACGTTTTTCTCCGCTTTTTTTCCCTTATCATAAAACTCTGAGCACTTAATGCTTTCGTCGATATACTAAGTAAACCTGATAACCAAAAAAGGGGCAGCACAATTGGCATTACTCATACTCGCAGTCGATGTAAGATCCCTTTCGTTTGAAGCTGAATGTAAGGTGTCACGTAAACTTAAGAAATGCGAGCTAGACCTGCCTGAGTTGTTGCCCTAACTTCTCATTTGCCACGATTTATGATGATAACAGCTAAAAACATCTCGCCAATCCAAGCTGACCTGCAGAGAGAGTAGCTGTTGCACCTACAATAGTGCTGACGGTTGTAGCTGGCATGTAAGGTTTAAAAACATCTCGACATCTCCTAAACCTCAAACTTCAACACGGACTGCCGCATTTATCATTACAATTTTTCCACGTGCTCACCCTTTTCTTTCTCTTCTCTTAACTTAACGTTTCTCTTGCTGTCGTTTTTTCATTGGCGGAAGCACGCAACGCTGAACTTTTCAAACTTTTCACGAAAAATTGCGCACGGAAATTCATCGCTACCCTGCTGGGGCGAGTTTTATTTCAACACTAGCAAGAACCCTCGGTTACCAACTGATGTTGCTTAATAAGACCTGCCGTGCTGCCAACTATGACCGCTTGAACAAGGTGAAAATGATTAAATTCTCCTCAATTATATCTTTCGGTTGACTTGATATCAGTATTGAGACCTTGATATCTGAGGAATACCACATTTGGAGGAACAAAATTCTACGTTGGCACGCTGTAAGCAAATTTATTCATTGATATTACAACAATTTAAAAAATAAATCTGCTGGTGCAAACGGCTGGTTTAGGTTATTCCTCTCTTAAACCGTTTAGAAATGAAGGTCGTAAATCACCAAGGAAACGAAGAATACAACCTTTAACAACATTTCGTCGAAAGCTGATAGATAAGTCTCAGTATGAGAGCAGTTTCTCCTTTTCATCTAGAGCGGAACCGCAGAGACACAACTATTCAACAACGTATGTTCTGTACATAATTTATGTTGATCGGAAAACTTGTCTTACAACTAAGAACCTGCACAATGTTGAGTGAAGTCTTTATCTCGGAGTTTCCTGTTGCTATGTTGGCTGTGCATAAAATTGTCCAGA
Organism: Stylophora pistillata; assembly: GCF_964205215.1. Classification (NCBI taxonomy): domain Eukaryota; kingdom Metazoa; phylum Cnidaria; class Anthozoa; order Scleractinia; family Pocilloporidae; genus Stylophora; species Stylophora pistillata. The sequence continues at coordinate 3,163,804 of NC_142522.1, read as the reverse complement.
AAAATACACCTGGGAGAGACGAGTTGACGCCACAAATATTAATGCATTAGTTGGTTTTTGTCAAAAATATCGCTTCCACCAAGTAATCATAAAAAAGTCTCTGAAACGAAATAAGTTATATCATGATCCTTTAAAATGAATCCTGCAAAATATCGTGAGAAGTAAGTAGCGCCTACTAAAACAAAATGTATTTTCTACAATTCTTTCGTGAGGACACAAAGCACTTACACGGACATGAAAAAGTATTGTTTTTCTGGTCAAGATTTATTATTTCAGAAGCAGGGCTCACGTGCACGTAATAAAACAGACGGAGATTTTACTTCTAAACAACAATAAACCAACGGTATAAATGACACTGATTAAGCAAAAAATATATGATATACGTACATAAATCGCATCGGAATTTTCTTTACGTTTTAACTGACAGCAAATATAGTTCTCACACTATTGATTTTTCCCTCCAAAATGACCCCCCCCAAAAAAAGACGAAGAAAGAACAAAGAAAAGAGATCATGAAGTCATCAACGTTCTCCTGTTTCACAAGGCAAAACAAACTTTTCACTTCGTTATTTATCAGAAGTCTATCTTTACACTATTTACGCGGTTCGTTTTTTAAGATTCATTGACGAAAACTCTGAGTACAGTTTTATGAAAGTGGACAGAAATGTTCAAATTTTCTGCGGAAATCAGAAAAAAAATTGACGCTGAAAGGATAGGCGTCCGAAACCACAAACAGATGGCGAAAGCTTTATTTATAATGCCTTACGACGGTCAATAAAAAAAAAACCGCACAAAATTCATCCTACATTTGCATTTGCGAACGAAAAAAATTTTTCTATAAAGTCAGATAGTAAAGAACTCGTGGTGTCTGTAGATGAAACCGATAAGAAAAAAAAATTAAAACAAAGACAGCTAGGGATGCTTTGCTTTTTACAAGAAGCCTCACCAATCTTACACTTAACCGGAAACTCAAGAAGTATCCCAGAATTTTGAAACTAACGCCTATTCAATTCATTGATCTGTGTTTTATATATTTAATTTGCCCCGAGTTGTGCTGCTCTAAATGTTAAGATATCCGCGTGCTGCTGGGCTGTGCTTGGCTGGGACAGTGACTCACTCTGTGGCACCGAGAACTCACTTGGTTTTGAATCAGATATTGAAGAAAAACACAAGCGTGCATAAGCGACATGGTGTCGCCGAATTCTGCCTTGTTTGATTTAAGCACCTGCCCCCGGGCGAATTGGCGATTGCGTTTACAAGATGTTTTCTCTTTGGCACGAGCTAACCATTAAAATGCCATCCAACAGTCTTCTTTGGGACATCTTTTTTTGAAAATAAAAAATAGTAATCCATAAAAACTGTCTTTACCGCCATTAAACGACTTCCCAAATTCGAACGTAAAAAAAATAAACATGTTCGATCGAGTTGAAGATGTCTCATCTGCCTAGAACGTTTCGGTGATGTTTCACAGTAAGAATAAAACTTTAGCTTCTTCTCTTAACATTATGACGACTTACAGCTAATCTTTTGTTTCTGTTTTAGATAAAAAAGATACGGGAAGAAAAGAATTACGACTCACGCGCACGAATAAAATAGCGAAGGGTGTGGATTCTGCAAAGCACCATTACCATCACAAAAGATATTTTAAAATATTCGCCTAAAGTTTCTGTCTTGAGCCATTCACAAGTATAATTCTTACTAATAAAGACGTTGTTTTAGCTATGATTTCAACTGACATAGAGATTTCTTACCGATAAGAGTTCGTAACTAGTGACTTCATCGAAATCGAGTGTCGCAGCCCTGATCTTCTTTCCAAAAGTCACATAGCCATGCAGACGACTCGTTGTTTTGAAGGAAACAAAGTCAGATAACTGATCTCCACCGAATGCTTATCGCCACCTGAGTACTCTGTATTTACTTCAGGTTTAACAGTGTCTGTTTTACCACTAGTTCTGTATATCCATAAACGATAAAATGAAAAAAATAGACAAAAATTAGAGTTAGACATGTATATATCCGATGATTAACCGCGAAATGGATCTTGTTCAGTGTATTTTACAAAATTTGAGTCTATTAGGACCAAGGTTGATTTTAAGATTGTTATAATCAGTATTTCAACTAATTTTTGGAATCTTTTCAGCGTGCACAAGGTTGGTTAATAGACAAGAAATTTTGGGACATATTTTAACTTGCAGGTGACGAAAAACGCATCGTTGTATTCGTTTCCACACTATACCTTAGTGAGTCAGCCTTGTCTGATACAGATAAGAGAGTTTTTGCCAGCGAAGCAGCCAAATACATTTTGTGCTAGAAACCCAACGATGCTCTGAGATCTTCTTTACGAAAATTTAATTTATTTAACTCAATCATATAGGTTTCGTTTTTCCTCATCAACCATTCTATAAAAAAGTTTAGAGTGCACCGTGAAGTTTTTAAAAGAAATTGCTTAATGTGTATCAGACATATTGGTTTTTAAGGGTCCGAAAATGAATAGACTTCTGTAATGGTCGAATCAGTATGAACGATAAATTGAATTTATTAGAAGACAGAAATCTTGCCACCGAAAGCATTATTGCATTTAAGTTTCGCTGACAAGTGAAATGCTATCAATTTCACACAAAATAAAACATCCCGTTGGAAGTTCAAAGGCTTGTTCGATCTTCAAGACCGATAGAAAGGATTTCAAGAAAGACTTTCTTTTGTCATTCGAACATACGAGGTTGAGATCCAATATTCAGGTAAGTCAAACGACCTCCTAGAGTGAGCTACAGGATTTTCCGTTTGAAAACACTTGATCGTATTTGTAGAATATCCCAAATTTACTTCTGTATGTCCTTCGTAATCTTGGCGCAAAGATTTTTGCAGTCACTGTATTAAGGTTGAATGCCAACTTTATGGTAGGCGCAAGAAGATGAAGTAAAAGTGTTATTTTGGCGGGAAAGTAGCGGCGCGATTCTGCGCGTTTCGATCTCAAACAATCAAAATATCGAGGAGGAAAGGTCTCACTTGTTGTATACCTAGAAACGTCTTTTCTGTCTCTTCCGAGATTAATTATAATCCACTTGGGCGCTAAATATACAAAAAGTGTAAAGCCATGAGAACAACAAACACAAAGAGACCACGTTGCTAAACTGGAATGGGGGAAAATTACTTTCTAAGCTTCAATTTTTTCTCTTAATCCAAACCCTACTTTCTTGCTTCAGATTAAATTGTCAGTCAAAATTGCTAACTGCAGCATTTACACATACCAGAACCCTCTCATTTTAAATATCAAATTGTTTTCTCGTCAACAAAAGACACTTCATCATGTTTGTAATATTAAAACTACTGGTTTGAGGTCGGAACAATACATCGGAAATACTTAATAGCAGATTAAAGCGGTTGCAAGCAGTCGCAAAATATCACACAGAAATGCTTATGAGCAGGCAAATAAACCATCATCACGTATGGATCTTTGTACAGAGCGATTTGCACCAATTAACTCGCAACGATAGGCAGAATATCTCAAGGACCACAAGCCCATAGAGTAGAAGAAGTTCGGGAGTGGTTTTTGTTTTCTTAACAAAATAAGTAATTACATTAAAAAAGTCGTATTTTCATTGTCCAAAATACTCGTGATATCTTTAGCATTAAAAGTTCCTTTCTATTACCGTCCCTTGAAGCACGCGGTTTTATTATGTCCTTTGTACGCACACATTCTAATCAGTAAATTTCGTCGTAATTAATAATTAATCAAAGCCTCAACCCCAAATAAGTAACAAAAAATGAATATTTTCTCTTCAGTCAACGCTCCGGTCATAACACTTTAGGGAAAGAAAAAAAATTGAAATGCTTACAACCTCTGAACTAATTGAAACCTCTTTTAATTAAAGCCAAGTTGACTTGGTTTCGTGCTCAGCGATTGGTATTTAAAATTTGCTCGTTCCTCTCAAATACAAACCCGAGAACTTCCCTCTCGTTTACCAGAATTATTGCATTTTAACATTCACAAGAATCGATTTCTATCTTAGCTCGCGCCTTTGGAGAATTATTCCCAACTGGCCCCCATGAAGATGCAAAATGAAATCAATTTTATAATGGATCATATTTCAGCCGTTATGTTGGAACTTTCAGTATATTTGTAAACTTTTGCGCGTTCTACCTGTCCAAAACAGATTTTTAAAATTCACGAGAAACAAAATTAGACACATTATCTTATCTCTTTCGGATATCGTCTCGAATTTACAGATAAATTAGTTTTCTAAAGATTCATTTGGCGAATTAGTATAGGAGATTTCTATTTCTGCGCAAAGAAAAACAATGTAATGTTTATCATAGATTTCAATAAGCAAAGTGAAAGAAGTAATAAAACCATCAAAAGTCGCCAGCTCTCTCGTGATTGATGGAAAAAGTTCAACATTTTATGTTCCAAAGCGACATTTGTGGAATTCATTGGGGCTTTGGGAATAATAACTATGCAAAAATGTTAATGGCTCAATTTAGAAAATTTTATTAATTTTGTAGTAATCACCACAACGAATATTTGCAGCTGCCGGAGAGACCATCGCATTTTGTACTTTATGTTGTCACGCATAAAGCGAAAATCACTCACATTGAGCTCAGTTTGTTCAGGGATTTCCTCTCACACAAGGCAGTGTTATTGGTATCTCTTAAGCTTTTCTCCGGGCTATTAAACCCTGTGTGTGTTTGCAAGCAAAGTTGTCGTCCTTGATTAGGTCACTTCCTCTTCACTGCAAACGATGTGCGAACGTTTTTCAAAATTGTCTTAGAGGAACAATCAAATCAATACTTTTCGCTGATTAAGCTGCCAGTCGATATGTACGGCTGCAAATGTTAAAAAGAAAGTTTATTCTGAATGTCACGATTCCCCGCTAGGTAGGTGGCACGAGGTTAAATGCCACATAAAAAACCTTCAGTGATCGCACGCGGCCCCCGGTAATTATTTAAAAAGCATACGAAAATGTTAGTTTTCTTTCGAGAACAAAAGTCGTAAGCTAAACATGTTTGAGTAATTAGGGAAACGATGAAACAGTCATCTGTACTGAATGAATACAAAAGCGTTTGTCAAAGATCAAGGACTTTCTTTAGCACGGCACGAGTCATATTTTTGTACTTGGCTGGTAACACTATAGGATTCTTTTTAAGAGGGATGTGTGGGTAAACCTCCCGCAAGCTTCGTGGAAATATGCACGGAAGAGGATGTCGTCTAATCAATAAGTGCCTCGCCCCGAGCTATTACAACCTCGCAATCACGTACAATCCATGGGACACGAAAGAAAAAATAAATAGAAAATAAAAATATAGCATTAAATTCGACGCCAATATGTCGAACTTCATCCATCGTGCCCCACGAAAGCCTGGAGCCGGTGAAAGCAAGTGCTATCGATTTAATTAACAATTAATATTTTATTAATCACGTTAATGACGATTCAGTTTCGTCTAATCACGGCCTATTTGATCAATTATTTGAAAGCCAAAATACTTCATCACAAACAAATGCTCCTTAATTAAGAGAATTACAGTTCGCGCTACATGGCAGGGACCGCGCTGGAAGCAGACCAGAGAGCGAAACGCGCTTGAAAAACCGTCGTAATTACGCGCTGTCGAGTTCGGAACGCGCCGGGAGCCGATAGAAGATTGCGCACTGAAAGGCGAAAAAATTATATTACGGGCGCTTAATTTGCCATGCTCTCATGTTCAATTAGCACAATTAAATATTAATATAGAGTGATTTGCTTACATGCTTTCTGATCCGGTGGTGACACCTGACATAATTTTATTAGAAAATAGCGCCACGGCGCGCGCTGATTGGCCAGACGCGGCTATAGATATTAAATCCGAGGTAATAAGCACTCTACAAAGAAGACCGAAAGTTTGGCAGAATCGCAGAAGATTAGTAATGGAGCCAGCGACCGACGCGAACGGTCCAGTCAGAGGAGCAGCCATGGATCACCGCGAAGATCACTCTACAACTTCTTTGCTGGAATTAGTTCCAAGTCTGGAGCACTCGATCGTTGGAATACTCAATCATAACGGCGAGCTAAACGAGCAGGATTCAGGTAGGGGCTATATATATCTTGTTAGGGTAACAAATTTTCGAAAATTTTCTACTCATCATTCACATTAACCCAACTTTATAAAAAATAAATTTTCTAATGACTTGAGTGAGAGCTTCTTCTAATTTAATTCACTTGATGTCTGCCTCAACAGATAGCGCTAAGAACGGTTGTGTAGACGGAAAGAGCTCCCCGACAGAGCACAGGAAGATTGATACTGTTTCTCTTGATGATGAAGATAGAAAGGCTAGTGATAGCCAAGGCGTCAAACAGAAGCGCCATCGCACTCGTTTCACACCGGCTCAACTAAACGAGCTCGAGAGGTGTTTCGCTCGAACGCACTACCCAGACGTTTTCATGAGAGAAGACCTCGCCGCGCGCATTGGTCTGACCGAGTCGAGAGTTCAGGTACAAACCTTAAAAACCAGCTATTTATGATTAACTCGATATCAATGAGAGAAAAATAGCAGTTTAAGGATCTTTTGGTATAATGAAGTTTATGTAACGGTTTGTTTTGCGATGGAAAACAAAAACGCTCGTTTCGTATAAATAGCTCTTAATCTTTGCCACTTTTGCCTTCTAGCGAGCCTTGCACAGTACGCTGATCAGTTAGAGTTTAGTATCTGATTTCTGTTAAATGATAAAATCGTTTACGCCGCCACCAATTTTTTTCCGGCTATAATGATATATTTGTATACTTTTCCCCCTAATCACTTTCACACTGCGGAAAGACTTGTACAAACCTTTCACTACAAAGAAACTGTCTAAGGACTTAATGTCGGAGAACGCGCAATATTTGCGGGAAGAAATCAAATTTTATTGCTGTGAAGACGATTTATTATTTTTATCGCGAACACAACAAGAATTGCCTTTGTGGTATTAATTTGGTTTTTGTTTTGAGATACGCTTTACCGGCGGTCTCATGCGAAATAGAAATGGCACGTTCCTTGCGGCTAAATTTACTACAGATAACAATACTCCGTGTCAAAACATCTTTACGTTTAAAAGCCCTGTATTTATCCTACTGGACTCTTATTTTCCGAGATTTTAAACCGTTGGCGTGGCAGAAGAAGGCAGACCGCAGTTTTCTGAATGTACACAATGAATAGATTATTAAAAACACATTCAATAGCAATGGCCAAAATAAACCTATTGGAAATTCTAATGAGGAAGCATAAACGGAAAAGCTCTTTCTCGTGATTTTTAAAAGTTATCTAAGCTATTATGACTAAGGAGTGCAAGTGAATAATAGACATACAGAAAGGGAAACTATTATCTCGTAACAGTGTGTCGCAATTGTCAACCGAAGCGTGTTTACATCGGCCAGAAATAATTGCTTTTAAATTTTAACCAGAATGGAGAGTGTACTTTCGTTTCTTTGGCTCCGCCATCAAGTTAATTGGGAGCCTTCTTCTTCAGTGATCCAGATACTCTATTAGAGTGAAGAAGCTTGTCAAATTTCGGTTATCACAGATTCGTTATTAAACGATGGAAATTAGCTACAACTTGGCTCCAAACACCTGTTTCAATACATTTTGTGCTTTGATCGCAGACAGCTGAAATTCTTAGTGTAGTTTTGAAAAGTTCGTTCATGAAATCCTGCGTGGTTTTCGCTCATGAAAAGCGAATGTTGTTATCACCATTTGCGGTAAAGTCATCTTTGGTTCGGCTTTGTAAATAAAGACATATCTTTAGTAACCCAACAAAATACTTTCATGAACTGTTAAGGGAATCTACTTTTGTCCGACGTAAAATTGAAAAGTCACTGGTAAGGCATTAAATTCTCCCCTGGAGCTAATGGCAGGATGAATTGCTAGGCTTCGCGCTGTCTCTCTGAATCAACAACACAAACTTGCTCGTGTCGACCGAAAACTTTAAGAAAGACAATGCCCACTGAATTAGAGCGAACTTGTAGAGCTGGACCGAGGTTCGAATAGAAAAGCGTAATTTAAAAGACAAAGCAGACACCGGTGTTTTTGTACGTAATTAGAATAGCTGTAAGGCGGGCAGGCTCGGCTCTAGAGTAATTACGTTTTTCATTTCGTCAAGTTCTTGGCCGCGCTCTTATAAAAGAAAGCGAAGTTAAGAAGTGGATTACCTCAAAACCGCCTCAGTAATAAACCGGGCACGGCGACAAACCCTGTTTACTTAAAAAGAATATTTGACATGGTTTGCAATCCGCTAGTCAGCGCCATATTCTGCATAGAAGAATGTTGCCTTTACACAACAGTCACGGTATCAAAATGCAATCAGGATATTCTTTACAATTTGTGGTTCTTCAATTGACTTGCTCGACAAGAAGACTTCACTTCCGTTTCTTTCTCGCTGTTCTCAACCAACGCAGCGAGTAATGAAATTAAAGATAATCATTGGACATGCAGGGCCCGTATCGCTTTTGGTTATTCGCATTGTAGTAAACGATTGTTCTGAGAAACTAAGTGATTAGGAATACAAAGAAATCAGACTTTCCACCACGATTACATTATTTTCATGTCTTTCACGGCGAAAAACAAACCCACAGTCACTTAGAATGAATACGTACACGATGGTCTTTCCAATTTTTAGCAAGTTACATCAGAACTTTGCTGTACTGTAGAGGTTTTCTTTCAAGTCGTCTTAAAGGAATTCTATAATTAGGGTCTCATTTCACCTCATCAGTACCAAAATGTGAGGAAGTGATTAAAAGGAGTCTATGTTTGAACACGAATCATGTTAATGTATACATGTTATTGAGAAGAAATGGCTTCTTGTACTTTTTTGGTTATCAGATTGTTTCGAACAAATCGTGGCAAATTGAAAATATTAAGCAGCACCACGGGTGGCCAACCTTTAGGCGTGTCAGGCCAATGCATCGAGCTATCAGAGCGAGATAAATATGTTCGACCCTGACCTGACGAAAGAAAATACCAAAACAATCTTCTCAATTTCTCAGCGTCCGTGTACAAGTTAACGCTATCGCAAATTGCGAGGAAATGCGACCAAAATATTTAATGTAACTTAAAAATCAATTTCATTAAAACAACTGATGCCTGTACATTTCGCTTAAGTTCAACTTCTATTGACACAAAAAGTTTGTTCGCAAAAAGTTTATAGCAAAATTGCCCGCTGAAGTTGTGTTCAAGGGATTTAATGTGTTGCGACAAGTCAGACACGCGGCGGTATCGCACGCCCAGGCAATACTGAGTTATTTACCGGGATATTTTCTGAACCATTGTACAAAATATTCTATAGCGGTCGGCACATTGGCGGCACGGACCTCTGTTTGCTTTAGAGGTATCGATAGGTTACGCCGGGTTGATCAAAGTGCAAAATGAAAACATCAAGTCTTTTGTTTGTCTTTCTTTTTTCTGGCAAAATCGAAATCGCAAAAAGGAAAAAAATTGGACTAAGCCCCTATTCGTTGTCAAGGAGTGCAAATCCTTGAGTACCTCTATTTCTTAAACCAGTTGCTAAACTATAGTTTGTTACAGTCAATTAATTCGTCTTTAGTTTCATCAATAAGGACCTGAGAGCGGCGTATATCAAAGATTCGAGTTGGTGAGAAAGTGACCGACCCAGCCAGAAAGAAAGTTACTATATATTCAGTTGGGGTTATTAAAAAGAAGCACCCTTTGTCGGCAAGACACGGTATTCATTGTCACAAATCGATGGCAGAGGTAATCGTGAAAGTAATAAGAAATGGTCGAGATTTCAGTAAGGTGGGAAAAGTACAAAGTAGAAACATTGAAAAGACGACGATGAAAAGCATGTACACTTGCCTTTGCCTTAAGACTAGTGTTAGCTGATCCAGAACGACAGTATAGAAAACATTCTAGCGTTTTTCAGAGAAAGAGTCCAAAACATAAAGAATAAATATTGAATTTTTATTGGTGTATCTTATAATAGAAATATAAACTACAAGTTAACCAACAAAGAAAAGACCAAGTCAAATTCAGCCCCGGAGGGTAGAAATAATTCTTCAAATGTGAAAAATGTTGACGGAAGTTATATAAGAATAAGGGAAGTTTTCCCGCCATGTTTATTATAGCTTTCATGTTTTTTTCAAACTCTCAAAACAAATAATAAAGGAGGCTGCGTTTTGATTTTTTTCTCAAAATTTCTGAGTGAAATCTAACACGGGCAGCATATGCTTTAAGGTTCGTGCACAAGTAGGCGACGTGGTGTTACTTTTGTTAAATGGGAACGGGTACCAGCTTAATTCGGGACATTATCACAGCGTCAATCTTTGTCATGATAACAGTTTAAGTTTTACATTTTCCGCGTTGATAAGATTTTCTGAGAAAACTTTGATTTCCCCTATTCAAACAGCAGCTGCGAGCTCAAGAAATTATTTGAGGACTTTTGAAGAGGTTTGAGGGCTGGAACATAAAGAACCATCTGGTCTCGTTGGATCGTCGGCCCTTCCTTCGGGGTTTTTATCCCAACTACTTGATAAAGCAATACACTTAGAATGATAATTCTGTAACTGAGGTTAAGATCTGAGTTGTGTTCTACATGTGCTTATTTTGGTCTGTTCAAACAAAAGTATCATTTTAGTTTGTTAACTTGCGCTGACATTAATATTCTTTATCCTCAAATTGAAGCCTTGTTTAACTGATAGAAATAGTTAATATTCAACATGCTTTTTCGAATTCCTTAGTCATGTTTTTTTGTTTTAAAGGTAAGCAGTGTTTCCTTCTAATTCAAGTATTTTACTTTCCTATTTTTGCTGGTTAGGCCCAATACAAACTTTATCAAAATTAGCATTTTTCTTGTTTGTAGACAAAATTAAACAACCGAGATTTGTCGGCGAAATAAAAGCTAACTATACTTCTGTTTAAACCATATTGAACACAGGATGAAAAACACCATCTCTTTAGAAGATGTAATGGCTGAGAATTTATTCCTTACTGTTAGCATCCAACGTTTGTCTCAGGCTATTTATGGGCCAAAAAGATGGATCAATGTTTAGTTTGCTGAGATTCTCGAGGTTGTTAAATTTCAAGTGACTTCTCGCAAAATGCGAAATAATTGTGTGCAAATCGATATAATCATTTTCCGACAATGCCGCGAAGAAGATTAATTAAAAAATTCACCCATGTGTTTAAACAGCTTTATAGGCACAAATTTTGGCAGTCTTGGTTTCCTCTCCAAGGCAGAATTTTCTCGGAAAAGGAAACAGCAATTTGATTTTCGCTACCAGAGGTTAACCATCGTGAACAATTGCTTTATCCGCGTCATTCAGCTAACAATTAACAATCTCAATTTTACCTCGATTAGATCATTTCAAAAGGTGCAGTTTTCAGTCCTCGTTTTATTCAATTTTACTATTTTTCAAAAAATTTTCATGCGGAAAAATGTCTTCAATAATAAAGGGAGACGTTTCCATCACCTCTCTCTGGACTCGATTGCCACTTTCTTAAGACAAACGTTGTAAAGATTACGTTTTTCTCCCAAGAGATTTGGGAATTTATTTCTGATAAGTGCATCCTTAGCAAATGTTTTTTCTCATACACTATGGAAAAAGACCTGGCGGACTAAATTGAGATTTCATCTGGCGACGCTATCATGTTGGGTCAAGGAAGACTTCAATAGCTATAACCAATAACAAAAAGAGGCAAATGCAGATTTCTCCAAACATGAAATAGTTTTGACAGTTTTCATTAAATTTAGATTAGAGAATTTAATTGGCAACTATCAGTCAAGTCAATTGCAGAAATTAAAATTGTTATGTATATTAAAACAATACTGGTCACGAAAAGAAAAACAAAAACGAAACCAAGCAGTTATTCATTTGAGAAAAAAATCATCTAAATTGTTATGGTAATTTAATTAGCAAGTAGCGGGATCGACTCTGAAACGAAAGGCCCCTCTAATAGCTATATACACGAAATTGAAGATGGAAACATGGAAATGGATGAAAAAAAAATTTTAAACCCAAGTCTAAGGCTTGTAATGACCAACAAATCTTAAAGTATGAATATCGCAAATTATGGACTTCTTGCCAAAGCAGCTGGACAACGATTGAAAGGATAGTGCTTGCATCATAATTCTGTGAAAGACAGTTGCCTCGGCATCGCGTAAAGGCCGGTGCGATTTGTATGGTGAGGAACCGTGCGAATTCAACCTAACCAATATGTTTCTAAGCGGGCAAAGGCGACATTTGTAATGAAAGACAGGTGAATTTTTTTGATGAGTTTGAAGTACTCTTCACATTAACTTAAAGAAAAAGGCAAACTGTATACAGCTTATAACAACCCCAAAAGGAAAGAAGATAGTGAAAAGTAAAGAAGATTAACTTGGATTAAAAATAGCGATATTGAAAATTTAGGCGCACAGACCGCAAAAATCCCTTTCATAGAAGATTATCTCTTGATTCTTTCAGTGAATCATGCACAATTGCCTCGCCAACTTCAAGTAGTTATTTGAATTAGGCAAATAGCGACATTAACCTTTGCACATATTGACTTCTTCTTGAAAAGTTAACCTAACGGTTATCTTTGAAGGGCTTAAAGGCAACTTAAGAGTTCGCATCATTTAAAGCTTCAGTTCTTGACCGCCAAGGGACCAGGAATTTAGCTTTTTCTGAGCAATCATGGCATCATAAGTTGCTAGTTGCTGGCGCAATTAAAAAGATGTGTTTTACGCAAGAGAAAAAACTTTGTATAGGAGTAAAAATTAAGTGGAAATGGGTAAAATGTAAAGATGTTTAGATGATAAGTTTTCTGCATTGACACAATAGGAACTTTATCAAAAGGAAGACCCTGCACCTGCATAGCTCTCAGAAGATCTATAACTGATTACGACTGTGCTTAAATTGTAAACTCTATGTATTTGGTTTTCAGGTCTGGTTTCAAAATCGACGCGCTAAATGGAAGAAACGAAAGAAGACAGCTGCAATTCTTCGACCTCCTGCACCGATTCTTCCGTCTCACATGGCCCAGGCCTACAACCCCAGCCCCATTGGCGACTCCTTATGCACTTTCCACAATGATCACAGATGGCCCAGCACAATGGGCACGGCAATGCCAACGATGGCTCCAGTCACTACTCCTTCTCTTCCTCTCTCCCCACCGCATCATCCATTCGCACAGACTGGACATGAGGTTCTTCCACAGACATACTCACACCAGGGTTCTATGCCCAGATCACATTTGAGCATGTCCATCCAACAACAGGCCACCCCACCAGCCCAACAGACCTTTCAACAACCGTTTGGCGGGGCCAGGGAAATGCCCATTTCATCTTCGCCTTCTCTACAAGATATCCAATGCAGCATTCCCAATGGCGGAGAGTTGTGGCGTGGTTCAAGTATAGCTTCGTTACGGAGAAAAGCCTTGGAACACAAGGCGGCTTTTACGTATAGATAAGTAAAAGGTTCAGTACCTCCTCTACGATATTGACAGAATTACTGTCGCAATATTGAACCCTAAATTAGTACAAGGGACAAAAAGAGAATCACCGGACACTTCTTGTAACGTTTAGTTCAATATACCTACAATTAAGAAATTTCTAAAATATTTTAAATTACCACTTTCTTTATGTCGGGTTTGCCGAGAGAAATTCTCATCATGTTTCTTCATTTGCTTCTCAGACACAAGATCATCCAGTGAAAATATAGATATATAGAATGTTCTCGAAACTCTTTTTTCACCATATCATTTGCCAAAGAAGCGGAATCAAAATTCATAGCCAAGAAGAGCACGTAATGAAAGGGTCATTAACCTTGGACTGATGATTTAATTGTTGCAAAGACAAAAGTTCCTCCATCAAAATTATACAGAAAATATAGGAATGTTTAGATAGTTCCATATAGCACTAACTCGCTACTCTTTTCATTTCAACATTACTCAAAATCTTAGCATCGCATTTTTTTTGTTTTTTTGTGTCAGCCAAGCTCGCCAGTTTGTCAAGTTTTATCGCACAGAAACTTTGGAATGAGTGTGAATATTGCTTCAAATGCTAAACAAGGACGAAATTTTTTGAGGCCCTTTTACCCGTGAAATTGAACTTTGAATCACGGCTTCGCTCCGAAAAATGAAGATTCCATTCATACTGTCATTCCACCACAAAAATTTCAACGTAAATCGAACCATCGAAATTACAGACAAATGACTGAAAGTTTCAGCAAACATTTCAAATATTTCTCAAGAACTGTGAAGAGACCTACCTATCTGTGAAGAAATTTTTTTTCTCATAATCTTGAATTTACAGAGAGTACTGTAAAACTGTTACCAACTAAAACGTATGAGGTACAGACTAGACAAGGCTGGCTGGCAGGTGAGCCTCCAACCGGTCCAACACCACTGTGATAAATTTACGTTTGTTTATGGCTCACATGCTATAATAAATTCCCTTCAATTTTCCTTATATTGCAAATACCAAAAATTAATTCAAACCTCAACAAGAAAAGACACAGACAGGAGATACTTGTGTTCCCGATTCAATCAGTTCATTCTTTTATAATTATGTAATGTCATTTCATAGAGAGAAAAGAAACACTCACATGCTTCCAATTATGTTTTGGCTAAGACCCTGTATATAATGAAAGAACTATACTATTGATTATACTGTCGCTAAATATACATATAAATTTCCGCTGGAAACCCGTATGGTAGTATAATAGAAGGATTAAGGCATTTCTGAGGTAAAATAGTCAATCAACTGAGCCTTTCCACATCCTACAGACAACACTTCAACAGATTTCAACTTACAATAATTCAGCGCGATTTAGAAGAATTTTCTCGACACCCATTTAATTCGATAATTGCAGTTCTCATTTGACAAATGCAAGCTAGTTAATTTCCAAGGGCAACTTTTTTATGACTTTACTTAAAGGGACGCTTTTAGGGTTGAACTTTGATTCGATTTCCAGATGGAACTAAATCAATCTCACGAACAGCACAGTATATTCCATGCATATCCAGGCACCATAGTTACAACTTCAGGAAAAGCTATGTTAGCCAATTTTATATCTTTCTCATTTTCTTTATATCATTTTCATATCTTTCATACGTTAATCGCTCTCCCAACTAAAACAACTTCAACTGATGAGGAAGAAAGCTTTCGCTTTTATTTGAAAAAAAAAAAAAAACTGATCCACCAACATGACAAACCATTAAGAAAACTCTGCCTTGTCTCGGTTTGATGGAAGAAGGTATGTTCCATCCACGTATTCCAACCTATCCTTTGACTTGCTGCGTAACATCGCTACAAGCTTGACCTTTCAACTCTCTCTTTATCATCTTTGCGAACTTCATGGGATAAGTTGTGAAAATTTAAACCTGTGCTTAGGAGAGAATCGCTTTTAAAGTTGTTCATTTACAATTTGCACCTCAGTCGCATAAATTCTTCAAAAGCATAGTAACGAAGACAAAAGGAACATTTTCCCGCAACTACGTAAGAACAATAATAAATAAAGGTAAAGTGGCCAGAAAGTCATTAGGACGGGCACACAATTACAATAGATTATTTAATTGCTATTTAAGATAGTATAAACTATTTAAGTTCTTTCTGCCTGTGATAAAATCACGGTGCGTAGCTATTTTGGGATCAACATTTGCCTCGGGCAACATTTTGATTGACGACAGAGCGGGTCACCAAAGACTAAGAGCTTATCAGGAGAAATGGTCAATCCAGCGTGTAATTACTAAACGAAGTCCAATTTCAAATAAAGCTTTATGACCTGATGATTACTGGCTTTGTTTTAGGGCTTAATGTCAATCCCAAGAGATTTTTTCCAATTCTACAAAGCCTCTTGAATGAAACTGGGCAAACTATAACGCTGCCGCTTTGTAGCCATGAGACTCAAGTAATAACAAAATGCCGCTCCACGCCATTCCCTTCAGGGCAACACTAGCTTAAAAGGTTATACAAAGACGCCTATATTTCCCTCTTTCCACCGAAACCACGAGTTTCGCGCTGGATCCGGAATTGCCAAAGATAAATTGCCCATTGATGAAAGCTATTGTGATTACGTATGCATAAGGTCCCTTTCAATCCGGAGGTTTCTGTGTCGGAATATCGTAAAGGTTTCAATTTAAGGCCTCCCCGCTTATGTCTGCGGGTTTCTTTTAAAAGCCAATCTATTGAAACGTGTGCTTACAAAAATAGGCAATATCCGACTTTTCGAAACACCTATACCTACCGCACACGTCATTCTGATTTGAAAAGATTGTTTACCTTAAAATCTCCCAATCTAAACAAAATCCTCCAACCCAAATTTCAACCCTTCAATCAAAACACAAATCCAATGATACAATTATTTAGGAGAAGCAGTCCACACAAGACCACGTTTCTTATTGGCCTTAATTTTTTTTTAATAACTCCAGCGGCACGTTCAGCGGAACTTGCTCTCCGGTACAATGTATCGTTGAACTGTCAACTGAATGAACTCTTTGCCGAGAATCTTAATTATATTTGATTTTAATTTCCTCCAACTTTAAGGCCGCTACTGTAGCTACACCCTCATTCTTTGAAATATCTGCTTGCGAAAAAGGCACTGCGTACAATGAGCCACACAATAGTTAAATTTTCCAATTTAATAGAAAACGAGATTGTGTTTTGGCCTTTGTAATAAACAGCTAATAACGTAGTCGCGTTGAAGTTTTTGAAGCAAATATGTGATGGACAAAATAAATAAATAAATAAATAGAAAAAAAAACATGCACCAACACACAGATTTAAATTGTTTTTAAGGCTACCTTTTCAGAAGAAAATATAACATTTTTCGAAATGACCTCTTAAATCAATTCTAGAATCAAATCCTAAACGAAGCAGTCATCCCATTAGGAGAATCGGAGTGCTCCGAAATCGAATTACCTTTTGTAAAATTGTCATTATGCTGATTCATTTGGAGCTTTGCTCGCAGAGTCATGACCGGATTAGCATTTTCTTTTTAAGAAATATTACGCCTGATTTAAATTGAACTTGCTTTAATTTACTACACGTGTCAGGTCTGCTAAGCGCGTGCGCAGTTGACATGGCTACAGTGTCTCCTCGAAACCGTTAGCTTTACTTAGCGATTTCAATCCTACTGCCACCCCGGGATTACCAAGTCGTGCAATTAATAGTCACTAATTACACACATTAGGCTAAATTTCAGCTAATTTCTAGAGAATCGTCGACCAAAGGCCCCGAATTTCTTACCGGTTATTAAAATCATTGAATGATGCGAGCAGCAGAACTCTAGAACTCATAGATTTCAATAAAAGTGTAGATATTCCTTTATGGTGTGTTTGCCGAAAGGTTGGCTCATCCAATATCTGCCTTTAGTATGTTTATAGAATTGTGATTAGAGCAAATCACTTAAACGCCAAACATCACACGCAAGCTAACCTCGAGTACTCAATTATTTGTCGTCATAACCAATATCGTTTTTCAAACCACACTTCAAAACGTTGCGTGTGAGGTTGAAATTATTAAATTTGTTGCGAATTCATAGCATAGCGCATCCACATCGGCAATTTATGGGTTCGAAAGATGTCAAAAATATATCCAAAAAATTAATCCCAAATAAGCACTCTCAGCATTCAAAGTGTAATTTATTGCGGCGAGGGACGAAGATTAACCCTAACTTGGAAACATCAAGTACAGAGAGATATCCTGCTGTGATTATTTATTGTCAATCAAAATAAGCATCTCTTTCTTTTCATCTAATGTGTGCTCCACAGTCTACCAAGGCTGCGTTCATTAGTGATTAGTAATCACCGCTCTTGTCACTGCTAACAAACAACTAGCTAATTTCAATACAATATCAGAACATAGAGAATATTGAGTTCTGAAGCGTGATTGGCTAACCCTTTGTTATCTAGATATCTTTTGCATTATTTCACCCGCCTTGTCCTGTTAATTCGCTGTTAGCACAAGCGGCCGAAGTATTTTGTAACATCTTGCGGGACGATAACATTAGTCGTAGCTAGGACCTGCTGTAGTGATGACCAAAATGAGTTGCCTCATCAAGAGTGATTCGACGCCACAGAAGAACGACATCCATAACACCATCAGAGACGGCGTAAATGATAACAAAGACCACTTTCTCCCCGCAGTTTTGAAGCGAAAAGACGGAAAGTGTAATTCACCCACAAGCTCTAAGGAAAGTCACAGTGACCGTGACTCAGACCTCGAAGACTCAAACAGTGAATTTCATGGTAGGAGGCAAATTCTAAGTGATGTTGATTTAGAATAAATGTTTCGTTCACTAATGCGGCCACGGACTGTCAAAACAATCTACTTTTATTTAAGTAAGCTAAACAATAACTGTTTTTTTTTTCTCAACAGATGAATTCACTGAGGAGTCGTCGAAAAAGAAACACAGAAGAAATCGAACAACTTTCACTACATTTCAACTCCACGAGCTTGAACGAGCGTTCGAAAAATCGCACTACCCCGATGTGTATACAAGGGAAGAACTCGCTCTTAAAATTGACCTTCCTGAGGTTCGAGTACAAGTAAGTATAAACGTTTGATTTTGCGTAATTTATTTATTATCTTTGTAAGTAGAATTCATTACGAAATTTAGATATCGCTTTACCTTTGTTAGCTTTCTTACTAAGCCAAATCAAACTGTTTTCATTTAAATAAACAGTCCGCGGTTTATTTTCCCTGCGGCGGTTCGGATGCTTAACGAATCCTATTTTAATGGTTATTTCTAGTAATTTTCAGCTGCCGGTTCCGTATGATATTAGAAAAATCAAATCAACCACGTCTTTGTCGATCCAAAAAGGAAGAAAAAGACAAGAAAAAGAAAAGATCTTTTCTTCGAAATCACAAGACAGCGGAACGGGACATATTGTTTCATACGTGTTTTGTTTTTCTTTGTGACTTTTTCCGTCTCCTTTGCCGAGTATGAAGTTGCTGTAGTACAAGTCCAGTCACTACTTATTTGGGGAAACTGTTACTTGATACCAACCAAATTACACCAAAAACTTCAAACAAAAACAGACCTTGAAGTTTCATACTTTGTCTGGAAAAGACCCACTCATTATCAACGAACATTAACGGAAAACAAGCCCATAATGGACAGGAAGGTGGTTCTAATACTAATAACAACCAAATATTTAGAAACTAAATTAAGCACACCAGGCTGGTCACCCCACACACTCACACTTTGAACGAAAAAAAATGTTAACTCTGACAATTTCGTTCTACAACGACGAAATATTTCTCAAACCGTACTACTTCTTTGCAATTTCTGTTTGACCATACATCTCTGATAATGACAAAAAAACCATTAGTGAGTGAAACCTATTGCGGGCACTTATTCCTTAATAATACGCTTTTTCAGAAGCGAAAACAATGGCACATATAACAGGACAACGGTAAGCGTGTGAAAAACGCATTCTCCGACCGTGGCAAGAAAAATAGTTTACAGAAGGCGTCAAAATTAGAATACAACCCTAATTAAAGTGTCATCTGAGGCTTTGTATTAGATTCGATGGACCAGGTTTAAGGAAAATATTCCTTGACAGCTCGCTCGAAAGACGCGTGGCCTGCGAGAGAATTTAGAGTGTCATGAAGAAAGTTGCTGGGGTCAACATGTTCCCTGTAAAGTACAACGATACAAAGTTTGAAATCATTTGGCCAGGAAAGACACTAAGATCGTTAGAGCAAGTCGTATCAGCAAAAACAAAATTCACCATTTCTGAGCTGATGAAGTTTCCTTTGACTGAACGCTTTCACGCCAAAAGCGTCACCAGACCTAGAAGATTGCGGTTATTTTCATTGTAGTGACATCAAATGCATCTATGGTTTTTCCTTTTATCTTTTACGGCATATTGTGTAGACTGTTTTAATTTCCTGTAAGTTTTCAATTTAAAGTTTATCTTGTCGCTAATTGGGAAAGAACAATAGTGAAACTCGCGATGACAAACATACACACAGAGGGAGGAATACACCATTTCGATGACATTTATCTCACAGTTTAAGTCTTAGCAAGTTCCTTGCCAGTCAAATTTACCGCAACCAGACCAAAGATTGGGAGAGAAGCAGTCTCAATACCATAAATTCATCTTTCGTTAGTAGCGCTTACGACGATTGTAGTAATTGTCGCTTGACCATCATCTAAATATTTCATGCTCCGTTTGTGTAAAAGACGCAAATGATTATCGCTATCTGCACGCACCCATCACCTGTCTCGCTTTTTTTAATTACATTGGATCGAGTAACAAAGCACGTATATTTAGGAAAAAAGCACCACCGTTCTTTGAATTCGCTTAGACATAACGCTTCTAAATCATCCTTAAAGAAGCAAAGTCGATGAACAACCAAGACACTTCGCTTTACTTGAATTTTCAGAGGCCTATAAAGAACACGAAATATGTCAAATATGCCTACACATCTTTCTTAGCCTCTTTTATTTTACCGGGTTGCAACATACTGCGTTGCAATTTTCAATTTGGTTTTAGTAATACTGCTTTCCCAACGAAAAGTACAATTTAAACTGGTTTCAGAAACAACATATCGAATATTTCAAAGCTTCCCTTATGGCAATTAGTTCAATGCAACCATCAAATGAAATTTCAATACTTCGTATGGCCAAAAACTCCTTTCTCTTAATCAGAGACGTTGACTAAAACTCAAATTTATCTGTTGGCTTACGTAGCCAAAGGCAGGTGGTGAAGATCACTTATTAGGTTCATTGAATGTCGTGCTAGTCTGATCAGTTAACATAAAACCCTTGTAACACTTCTTAGAAGTCGCATTATTAAGGCTTCCTTCTAAATTCACAATTGCTATCTAATCTTTAAGCATAATGATAAACCGGAATATTCCCCACTCTTCTTTCTTACTTTACGTTGGACTATCCTGAGAATTGATTCGTTACAAACTATTCATCGTATGTACTTGATCATTTTCCAGGTGTGGTTTCAAAATCGTCGAGCAAAATGGAGAAGGCAGGAGAAGATGGAGATGGCTTCTCTCGAACACATTCCTTCCCAAACAATAGCCCGACCAAAATTCAACAGCCTTCCCTTTCCCGATCCGTGGAAGAGTTCCCTAACTTATTCAGCAGCCTTTGGTGGGGCTTTGTACCCCCCGGCAAATGTTCCGACATCTCCAAATCTCGGTTGTTTCCCGGGATCATTTAGCCCTACAGGTTATGTACCGTTCTCCTCATATTTACCCGGAATGGGATGTATACCTGGAGGACACCCAAGTGCCCGCGATGAGAGAACAACGAGCATTGCATCCCTGAGAATGAAAGCCAAAGAGCACATGGAAAACCACACTTTAAAAGAGTGGTCTGAAATGCAAACTGCGACGCAGTGAAAAAGAATTGGTGCAACGGATAAGAATGAGACAAAAGCAAATAAGAGACAGTATAAGTGATTATTTAAAGAAAAGTTTGACAGAGTTGTATTCTTGTATTTGTTCCCTTACTTTACGAGTCCAAAAGTTGGGTGAAGATTCATCCACAACTGAAATTTGAATTAAATAAGCAACACAATGAAGATAGATTCGTTTTTACAAATCACATCAATTCTACATGATAAAGAATCACAAAAACAACCACTGGCCGGGCGGGAGATTTTGACATAAACGTACAAAACGTAACTGAAACATAGTTTGCTTTTCAATTTCCTCAAACATAATAAATTCGCGTTATTAAGAAATAAAATGACCACGATTTTCAGAAAACATTGACAGCCGCGTAATCTCAAAATTAAAAATCCCATATCCGAATTAAGCAAAAATTATAATTTTCTGTTTGGTTTACAAAATGTCTTCTTACATGCTTCAATATTATGATAGTAGTTACATTACTTATATTTAAAAAGATATTTAAGTTTTTATTTAAGTTTCGCTTTAGCGTTGTTGTAAATTAGAAAACTTGAGGCAAACAGTGTAAATAAATGATCTGTTAAGTGCCCTCACATTTGTCAGAGGTAAAGCTCTTGTCATCTAGGGCAAGTGAAATAATCAATAAATAAAAAGTTGAAATGTGAATATTGTTCTATTCATCGGTTTGACTTTGAACTTTAGTGTCCCCTTTAAAAGCTATTAGCATCCCCAAGAAACCACAACAGTCTCTCTGGATTTTATAGATTACGTTTTACAAAAGGCGGTTTCAGTCAAAGAGCGACCTTCTTTCAAACACTACAACTATCAGAAAGAAATACCGTCAGCAAAGATAGCCCTTTTCATAGATTAGTCTCGTTATGTTTCCTTACGTCAGAGTCTAGCCGCTTTGACCTCAAATCTGTCCAGTGGCACCACAAACGCTGTATCATTCCCATTGAGAATGAAGACAAAATGAGGGGAACAGGTCACAAGACCAACCACAACAGGAAAGCAGAAAAAGAGCAATATCTTTCAAACAATTCGAGTCATTTTGGAACGCCTTTTCAACGAGCGTTGTCTGCCCTAAGGAAGTGATGTCTGTGGACTGTATATATAGTCTGATCTAATGTGCTTTGAAAAAGCTTCTCGCGATTAAAAGTTACGTAAGTTTTGGGTAAGGATAAAGATAGAGAAGTACGAATTTAACCATTTGTCAAGGTTTTAATATTATCCGTTAAAAAGTTAAACCCCACCGTGAGTCAAACAAAATACTCGTTATGGATCTTTGAGGACAAACATTTAATCAACACGGGTGTTAAGAAGTTCCCGAACTTCTAAAATCCTCGTGGACGTTTATTCGTCACAAAAATTTGTGGCATTGCCTGCTCAAAAATTCGCTTGTGCAATTAAAGCGAAATCTGAACAATATGTAAAATGCCGGTCTTAGGTACAATATAGCACTCAAAAGTTTGGGGTTTTCCCTTCGTCTTGCGTCATCATTCTCTTGAATTTCTGGTGAGAAGGAGTATCTAGAGGCAAGCTTTTAGGAGAATGCTGCCAGAATTAGTCTCGCCACCAAATTCGTCGCTAGGTGTGCCACCTGTTCAGTGCAGGAAATGATCAACAACTCGGAAAAGGAGTTTAGACATTTTTCGAGTTAAAAACTGAGTTTCCGTGAGATAAAAATAACAAATACTTTTAAACAAAAAACTCTTTTTTCTGCAGCAACCTAGGCAATATCACACCTACACGAAAATTGCCGACAAGTTTCAGCGAAAAAATCAGGAAATCAACTGAAAAAACAAATCATGCACGATTTGCACATTCTTTTCACGCACGAAATCGTTTCATGGGGCGACACGAACACTGCCGTCTCTGCGACAAGTGCTTCAAAAATATGTTCTGCATTTTGATCATTTTGGACATTCTATAATAAAGAAAAACTCTTTACCCATTTGATCAATCATTTCGTTAATTTAACATGTTAGAAGACTCAGCCGTTAATTCTCGAGAGAAAATTTTGGTTCTTTTGCTTTCACAATTGACTATTGATTCTTAAGATAAATAAAAGGTACTTTCAAAATTACCATGGGGAAAGAAAATCGTCAGTTTAATCCAAGAGGCTTTCTGAGAGCACAAATAAACCTTTCAAAAACAAGCGAGTCGTGTGATTCTTTTTCTCAAGCCAAGAGCTGATTCAACAAAGCATATATTCTTTTGAGATTAGTACTGTTCTTGGCTTGTTCACCCCCAAATGTGTTTGCTCACACGTTGCAAAATTTGATTTTCACACCATCTATTTGAAAAGCTGAATACTGTTGTAATATTCTCAAATGCGCCGTTTCTAGAGAGAAGTTTTCGCCTTGTTGGAATTTCCACTTATTCTAGAGTTAGGTGCGCTATTTTTTCTTTTAATGTTTGTGCAATGGGTACTAATTTAAAGGTGACAAGTACTTGTATCACTAGTTAAGTGAATAAATACGAGTTATCTGAAAAAATAGTAACGTGCAAATTATCATAACGCAAACCTCTTTATACACCACGCTGCAATTATTTATGACAAAACTTCTCTAGCTTTCGTGTATTTCAGGCCTTCGTTTTCAAAAGATATTCAGTGTACAGAGGCGTTACATTTGTATCTGATTGTTCATTTCATTTTTCAATGTATCCGTTTTTGTTAACTAAAAACTAAGCTAAGCTTGAGATCCACGGATCTACAAACTTGTACCTTGAATAATATTCCGCGACAGGCAAACTGCCTAATTGACTTTACACGTTTTTAAGCCATTATCCTTTAGACAAATAAACTAAAAGGTGTATTGATTTAGTATTTCGCGTAATCATTGGTGACTAAGAAACAGGTGACACCTTGAAGGAATTCATTATCAACAAGTCACTGCTGCTGTCTTTATCAGCGCAAATATTCTTCATGAAATGAGAAAAACCATTAGGAAATTACCAAATTAAACTCAAAGGAGAAAAATTAACCTTGAATGAAGAATACACAACCCTTCGAAGTACATTAAAGACAACAGAAATTTGGGTTATGAGCTTCTGAATAAAGATTTCTTTATTGTCTTGATTCTTCTCCATTAACACGTGAAGTGTGGCAATGGTCGCGAGAAATCTACGGGATGTAACTTTTTAAAACGATGAAAAAGCATTATTCAGATGTTCCTTGGGTCTTTCGATTTACTCTTTAATCATAGAGGGTAAATCAGGGGGGACACTCGTTAATTCTTGTTTGACGTGGGAAAGCATTGATAAAACTAAAAAAATTCCATTTTTTACGAGCTGGGGTCTTTCAGCGCGTCGAAAACAATCTGCATTGTTTCGCACTTCTTTCCTTTTTCCTAATATTAGGAACCATTGTCCATCAGAGCAAAGACCGAAAAAGGCTTTCCTAAATACCACCTAAAACACAGAGATATGTTTCAAGGAGATCCCTTCTCGTAGGGGCAGCTAGTACTCTACACTTGGGGTTCAATGGGAGATGACCATAATAGAAAAATAAGAGACTAATTGTTGATCATTCTGAAAAATATTTCCCTGCAACTACTTTCTAAAGGGTGAGAGACTAACTAGGAAAGTTGTTTTCAACAATATGTGGCCCTTTTGCAAAGTAGTAAATCATTGGAAAATATTAAAACACATCGACCTACTTTTTTAATTCCTTTACCAGTAAAAAACAAAAACAATGGTATCTTGAACCCGTATACCGCCAATAAAACTTCGAGATCACAAAGTGCAACACTGAAAGATCTTTAAAAAACTAATGAACTCACGAAATAACCAATTTAAAAGAACAACACACGACAGATTAAGCGTTACAACAAAATTACCACAAAATAATATTGAAAACAAATGTTTCCAGACTTTTACCCTAGTTATACTTTTACGCAGTGCTCCCTTTACCACAGAACAAACTCTGTAATTGCTCGGTTTTTTCATGATCAATAATGATTGCTTGTGTGTATGGTTGTATAATAACTTTGAAACTAAAAGTACAGCGAGAAACGAAGCCTGAATTTACTTCAATGAAACCTCAACAACGCTGAGACGTAACAGACCTGAGTTACTCTCGATAAAAAGTAACTGGTGACATGAACCGAAACATGACACAAACGAAAAAAATGGGTCGTAGATCCACATGAAAATTGTCATGACTCAAGGTGCATCGGCATTTTTTCAAAGGCTGGCTTATTTTAAGCAAAATGCTTCATCACTTAATTACCTATTAACAGTTCAAACAGTTCTTTGTATCTAATCTTATCACAAATAAACTGGACCTTATTAAGTATATTGGCCCCCTTGTAAAGGTTCCAAATAATCAATATGGTCTTTTGCCTCAGGCAATAAATATTAACACGGCACGAACATCGAGGAGGTGTCATTAATTATTTGACTGAAAATACTTCATAAAAGGTACTCTTAGATCATAATTCTTAGAGATAATCAGGTAGAATTGTTTACGGGAGTTTACGCACGCCAAAAAACCTCCAGAAATAGGTGGTTGTATGTTTGTTTTCTTTTAAAAAAAAACTATAAACGAAGCAGAAACGAAGTATCAGCGGAAGAGTTCGTTTTGGCCCTCTTATCATATACCAAGGATTTCACTGACATAAATGACTTCAACAAAACACTTTAAGGGAGGCTTCTAGTTTTAGTGAAATTAGATAATTAAAGGCTGAACACTCATTAGGTCAAATCAGTCTTCATTTAATGCTACAGGTGTCCTTTCGACTGCATAAATTAATTCCTTTAGAATCTTGGAGCTTTGAACAGTTCAAAGTCAATGACGACAAATTCAGTTGAGCACTTAGTTTTCTCGTGCACAGCGATATTCTATTCAAGCTTGCAAAGGGATGACTGCACGATATTCTTCCTTAAGCGGACAGCACTCACGCAACGCCCCCCTATCCTTGTGAATGATCATTTTAAGTAATTTACGAGCAATTTACGATGCGAACAGCTTTCAGCTGGGATAAGTAAGAGACATTAACTATCATTAATCACAGCTCTGCCACAGGGATTCATAATTAACTGTGTCATGATTCAGCAAGTTCGGTTTGTCATGGGTTTTTAGCGATGACGTCCAAGTTCAAGTGGCCGTAAATGTAATACAAAATTTTTGCCCCACGCTATCATTGTTGACTGCTGTATCATGAAAAATAACTACTGATAACTTTCAATATCAATACTAAACGCCACCGAGTCTTTTCCGTTATATTGCGAGGAAAGATGATGAAGGCCAAACAAACATACGCAACAGGAACCTGCCGTCATGCATGTTGTTTTACGTCAGAATATATTTACACAGCGGAAATGAATACGAATAAAGCCGATGATCTTTCACCGTACCAAATTACCAAATTTGGCAGGGTTAAAAATGTTTTAGGGATTAGAAACTTTCTCCTCGAAAAGTTTCTTTAAAGAAAACTTTTTAAAGTTAGATATGAGATCAAGAGACATCCCATACATCTAAAAAAGGGGAACGCGATTATCCATGATCTGATCAAGAAACAAACACATTCACTGCATAAATGGACGTACTTAAAACTGTGACAGTCAAAGTATGCTCCCATTATCATCCCACTCTTTCCGAGTTTTTTAATTATTTTTATCATTATTATCATTATTATCATTATTATTACCATTACCATGATCATTACTAATTTACGTTCCTTACCCTTTCCGTGGGCGTAGTAAGCCACACGGGACGTATAGGCGGTAAAATGTGCGAATAGGGAATATGAAATTTTATTTTTACTACGAGAAAATCAATCAAACGTAAAATAGTATGCTGAGAATTAACCTTCCTCCTATTCAACAGAGAATATGATACATGGGCGCGCGAAAATAAGGAACTTCTCCTTGAATGTTCAGCTCAATATCTTATGAGTGAGAGCAGCGAACGACAGGGATACCGTCAGTTCAACTCTCGAGGAGAAATTCCATATCTACAAGCAAACATGTATTATTTTGTCCATTATATAAACAACATATGCCTAGGTGGCGCAAAGCACGAGTGACGTGTAAGCAGCCGATTAGTAAAATCAAAAACACACTGAAAATTATCGTAACTTTAAATGTGCGAAGTTACGGGCTTTCCTTAGAGCTGGAAATCCTTGTAAAACACCACAGTTTCTACAATAAATAAGAATTTTCTGCACCATAACCCTTAAATTGCTAGAATTAATTATCATGTAATTTCTCCTTGCGATGCAAATATGTTATCTTGCAAACAAGTTATGGGAATAGACAAGCTTATCAGTAAGAGGTTGTTCTCTTGTTTAAAGCCTGAAGTCTCCTGTGTTTATTAAAAGGGAATGTAAGACGGTCAGTAGGAAGAATTACTAACTGGATCTTAGGAGTGACAAAGTCATTGGGAGAACGTACACCAATGATTCTTCACGTCGTTAGGTTAAAACCGGTTCGTAAGCCAAGATCTGCTGTTCACACGGGAACGGTTCGCCAATTAGCACTCGATGTACGGCCATATCATTGCAAAACATTCGTAGTGAAGGTAACATTCGGTATCAAGTTGGATCAAAAAATGTACAAGAAAAAGGGGCCTAGATTATGGTAATCTTTCATCGATAGAAAGCCAAAAAAGAATGAGAAATTGTCAAACAGCCTTTTGCTGTGTTGCAGTGCACATGTATATACTTTTTCAACAATTGGACATTATGTTCAGCAAGTAAGATAAAATAACAGATGAGCCTGTGTACTCTTCTAAGTAATCTAAAAAAGTTTAAGTATATTCAAACTAACAGAAAAATATATATAGATTTCTTCAAGATTCACAGAACCCATTGATCAAACTTAATCCTCTACCTGAAAAAGATGCAAACCCTGGGAAAAGAAAAGGAGCAGATAAAAAACAATTTTAAAAAAACCATGACCTAGTCACTAGACTCCTAACCAAAAGCAACATGAACATGTACCTTATTGACAACCTCTGTTCTTTAACAACCCACCACTACCCACCCCCACCCCCCACCTTTACCTTTTCACTCATTTGCCTCCATCATAAAGACAGAAGTTTAAAGCAGTTGACTTCTTGGTGATATGTATTCAAGTCTTTCCTGTATGGGGTCATTTATGCATACAGTGTGTGGCAGTGGTTTTAGTACATAATGAGACACTTAAATAGTGCCTTAACAAAGTTACCTGCAGTATGAATTTATAATAGTGAATAACTTAAGTTTTTCAAAATATAAATCTTCATGACACTCTTTTAATTCTAATTTCTTTGTTATTTAAACCATGACAACATGATGGAATAAGAAAAATTAACCAGTTTCATGTTCATGTGCATGACAACAATTTTTAGGTTACAAAGAATAATAAAATTTAAAAATTTAATGGTAACAAAAGTATCATGAACACATATAGGTAATGGGGACAAAGGGTCACATTCTAAGGAGATATAAGAGTTACCATATAAGGCAAGGCCTACCGATGTGATTTGCCAGTACCTTGTAATCCTCAATGCATTCTGAGGTTGCTGACACTAAGGGGTGTTCCATTTTCCTGGAATTTGACAAATGTCACAAGTCATGCAAATAAAATTAGATCTGGTAATAAGACTCCAGAACAAAACAAAGTCAAACTAATCATAAGTCTTTGGGCCATCCCTTCTTTATTGGTAACAACAAAGTGAACATCAGTGGGACTGGGTACTAAGCCATCAAGAATAGCAAAGGGCAGAAAACACTTAACATTTCATATTTCAATTCTGAAATTGCAAATGTAATGGATAGTGCTGCCATAAGATTTCATCAATAACTTTCATCAATAACCTAGAGACATATCCTGGATACTTGGACATATGAAAGAGGCCAGGATATTTATCCTAACTTTTAAGATGCCATTTTAGAGACATCCCTTCAGTTTTCTTTTATCTCACCTTCAAGACAATACTTAGGAAGACTGTCCAAGGATGGCTTACTTTTTCATTTCTTTACTACATTACTTTTTCTTAGTTTCCATCATTAAGAACAAGTAATGTTGGTTCTTTCAATACACAAGAAGATATCTTGACAACTACAAATAGTCCTCTTCCAGCCCTAAAGTGACACCAAAGTATGTTACAACTCTGAGAAAACTAAGTTCAATGGGCATCTCTGTCAACTCTGTCATCCTGGGTTTATTGCAAAGTTGTAATGCTACTGTTTATTCAGTTAAGTGTGAAAAACCTAAATTTTAAAAAAATTCAAATTATAAACTATTTCCTCTGCCATAACTACTAAGTTAAACATATATCCATCACAGCAATACATCTTTTAAAAGCATTTCCCAAATAAGATGGTTTTATGACCTCAGTAATTCTGGTTGAAAAAAACATGTATCTACCCTTTCACTGCCACAAGTGACCGAAACACAATTCTCTGTACCATGTCAATACATTTTAAAGCAGAAAGGTGATAAGACAAGAAGGGAAAATATAAAGTAAGAAGAGCTGTTTGATTTTACACCAAATTCTTTTCGCTAAAACTGTTAAACATAAAAAAGTTAAAAAATAGGAAGGCAGACAACGTAGAGAATTTATATTTGGAACTTGGGGGTTATAACAACTTCCTATATGAGAACTCAAAGCCATAATGTTGGCCTTGCCATGTTGATGAGAGCTTAGTCTAATAACTATTAACTTTAAGGTTGACAAAACAGGTCGTGGCTGCTAAATTGATGGCTCATTTTGGCAGTATGGACATAGTGTCACTACCAAAGTCTTCAATTAAATATTAAAGCGCGGTATAACCTTAAAGCGCTGTTATTGTTTCAGTCTATGCTGTAAAAATTCCTTTGAGGAAGTACAAATATTTCAATAAAGGTATCGTTCAGGGAGTTCTTTGGCGCTTTACTCTGTAATGCTTCAAGATTTAGTGAGGAATTCTGGAAGTGAAACCAGGAATAAACCATTTTCATGAAGTCACGAAGGGAAGAAACTCGCTGTGGCGCTTCTTCGTGCAAGCTGTGAATCATAGATGCCATCCATGTTACAAGAGAGCTATGAAAAAGAACTATCCAACGCAAAAAAAGCTACGAACAACACATCAAACTTTGAAATTACCTGTAGAGCGAGTTCCGAGTCTCGTAATACCACAACACAAAGTCTTACAGCTGTAAGAAAGTCGCCATCACTCTTGCTGAATTTGTAACCGCGCACGAATCATCCGCTTCGCATGATTGGTAGAAATATGACAGGTGAGTAAGCTCAAGTTTGCGCGGGAAATTTTGCTGATTGACCGCACTTTCTTCTAGCACAAGCGAAAGTCAAGTAAACTTATAAAATATCAAAGCAGAAGGAAAGAGCTTATCATTAGGAACTTCTATCTCCCATGTCATGCCAAGGGAAAATAAGGGGACATTATTTTCCCTTGGCCATGCATGAAGAGTCGATCCTTTCCCAGAAAGAGATATTAATAATAAAGTTCCAAGATAAAGTTCATGGCAATACGTTTCGTTCTTACCGACACTCTTCAACACAGCTTACTTGGGGAATCGATGTATAAGTCCTTGGAAAAAAAACTTAGACATTTCATTACACTACGCTCTAGCAAATTCAATTATCCATATTATTAATTTTGATTCGGGCCAAAAAAAAAAAAAAAACCCTCGAAAATATAATTTACTCGAGAAAAGCTGAAAATGATGAAGAATGACATGCAGTTATTTATTTTACAACCTTCCATAAGCGCTGCGCAGACAAAACACTTCAAATCTTACGCCGGGTAATGTCATTCTCGCCGTGTTCATGCAGGAGGGGAAACGCGGGTCATCTTCCGTGCCTAGGTGCGACTATCTGGTCTCAGAATTCTCAATGTCATTATCAACCGCCTCCTAGTTAGCTCAATTGGTAGAGCGCCGGATTGTTGCGCGGGAGGTCGAGGGTTCAAGCCCCGGCCGGACCAGCGCTCAGGGTCTTAAAATAACTGAGGAGAATTTGCTACCTTCCTATAATATCAAGAAATGGATAGATATTCTAGTCTTCTCGAATAAGGACGAATGAACCGTAGGCCCCGTCTCCTGCAGGGTTAGGGGTAGGAGACGTTAATTTCCCACGCAAGAGATTACTGTGTGGTGGATGTCCTCCCCTGGGGTGGAATGGGTGGGTTTACTGGGCCAGCAGTAATTGGCGCAAGCTGTTGCGGTGTCCCTGCCTGTCGGCGAATCTAACAAATTGTCGAAAGGCTGATAGTTTCTAAAGAAACTGTTTGGCGCTGCGTCGGTGGGGATAACGAAATAATTTGAATATATCAACAAAGTTGAAATGGTAAATTGGCCACCGTTACGGTTATAAAAGCTGACGTTTCGAGCGTTAGCCCTTCGTCGGGGCGTATTCGTTAATCCTTCGTCGGAGTCCTTCGTCATTCGCTCCGACGAAGGGCTAACGCTCGAAACGTCAGCTTTTATAACCGTAACGGTGGCCAATTTAACATTTCAACTTTGTTGATATATTCAAATTATTAATAAATTGTTGGTCGCCCCATCCGATAGACTACTGATAGAGGGTCTCAATGGGGTAAACCGTCAACTATCAAATGGCCAAACATTAATCATCAAGATATTTGCCGTCAGTCTTTAGTAATGCCAGCCAATATAAGTTTTCAAATCTCTTGGATATTCATCAAAATGGAATCAAGATACGTTATGCACAAGCAATCGGGTGAACGTTTTACATAATAAACTTATAGGAAGGTCTGAGTAAATATACATTCATTTCACATTCCGAGGATATGTGTGGAATAATCTGACTGCATGGGACATTGATTGTCTTGGAAAAATTCCGGCTGTATCGTTGAGCCTTCATAGGTATGTTGATCGATACATGGTTCAATGCTGTGTAACCACTCACTCTCCAACCCACTGATGACGGCTGAGCGATTCCGCCGAAACATTTTCAAGAAAATCAAAACGTTGCAGTCAGATTCTTCTACACATTATGTTAAAGCTCCTCGACGATTACAACTAAAGCAACACTCCAAGCTTGAAGGTGTGAAGAAGTTTTCGAAATCCTCCAAGGTATTTCTGCCTTCTGACACAGACTCCTTCAAGTTTTGATAATTTTATGATAATTCATTCATTCAAATATTTTCAAAATTGTGCCCTTTGAAAGAGATTTAATGCACAAATAGCAAGGATGAAACCTTAACTCCAAAAAATCAACCGTCAGCCGCCATATGGTTTAAAATGTAATCGTCTGCCTTCAAAACGGCTCAGTTTCTGTACAACAGTAAACGGTCATTAATACTAGCCCACTGAGACTCTCTCAATACAAGTTTATTTTGTTCCCTACTACTGCAATTTTTCAGTTTGCTCTTGAGCTTTATGACCTCTGCATAAGACGAAGTTATCTCATCTAGACCTCAACAAACAACAACCTTTGACGCTTATTTGGCAAAGTCATTGAATCTAACTTTATTTACCACTTCTTAATTAATTCACATACTTTATATTCTGCCTGTTAATTAAATGTTTAACCATATCATTAATACCCAAATCAGACAGCAGACAGACTCTAATTGCAAGGAAACGACAAAGCCTTGAAATTGTTCGGAAACCGCTTTTCCTAAAATAAATGTAGTCCAAGGTGACACAGCGAAAAGTGAAGAAGAAATGTGGCTTCGTGAAATCTTAGATTAGAAAAAATACATCTATGGCTATGCACCTGTTTAACTAGACCAACCAATCTACCGACAAAATCGAGGTCTTAGACGCACCAAGCATGTCAGCGTTTATAAATAAGTCAAATAAGAAACATATTTCACTATTTAAATATATTTTCAATTCCTCGTTTTACAAAAAGCACAGATTCTCGTAATAAGTTACATTAACGTCAAAACGATAGATAGTCGTTGATTGCTGAGGTGTTCTGAATACTATGTACAACATTTGAAGATGGTGAACTGGATTTTCGAGTTGTAATTATGCTTTCTATACGAATGTCTTGCTGATTTTATGACCTTAGAGGCCAATAACCAATTATATAAGTCGATGTGTAAAAAAAATAATTAGCGATGTTGTTGATCAATTTTTTTTTTAGCCCCAAAGTAATTTCTTTACGAGTCAATTTTTTACGCAGACTGGTGGTTTATTTCTACTTGGCTGGACTTCTTGTAATAAACAAGCCAGAGTCGTTGAATTGGTCCTCCTAAAGAGCCCTATCAAATGACATCTTAATTAAGTTCTTTTGGAACTCGATTTCTTGAAAGGCTAATACACAAGTCTTAACCCATGCATTTATCACAGCATGGCTCGAGCTAAGCGCTGAAACCTAATTGGATTCCTTACAACAAAGTAACAAAAAGCACCTCGTTTCATTTCATTTATAATAATCGTCAGCGCACGGAATAGTTAAAAATGGCTCTGTATTGCATGTAAATTGACGGATTATAAGTTAAACAGTCTTGTTTCTTTCAGCTAATGATTGTGCGGTACTGTGTTGCTTTGCTTTGTATCTCAGATTTTCTATGCTTGTTCTTCGAAATTCTTGAGTTTCCGATGGGTTCTTTAGAAATGGTGACATTCCCGGTCTAACGTACTGTCTGTACAAATGATGCGTATACATCGCCGCTGGTGAGAGTGCGGGAACGTTAAGATGAGCTCCTAGAGGACCATATGGACTTGGTGCAGTGGCGAAAGGAGACAAAAGGCTCAGGGCTGGGACGTGCGGGTGCCATCTATCCACTCCTGGAGTGAAGGGATGTACGCCAGGGTGCACATGTGGAACATCTTGAAGGGCCCGGTAGTCATTCGAGGGCCCGTAAAGGTATGTGGGGCTTTCGCGTCCCATGGACTTTTCACGTTTTCTCCACTTAGCTCTTCTGTTTTGAAACCATACCTGGAAGGGGCACGATGGAAGAGAAAGTTCGAATTAGTAATTATACAACAAAATCGAAGAAATGAATGAAGGAACTGAAAGTTGAGGATTGACCTCCTCTAAGGCGACTACGAGGCAAACCCACGCGTTGGAAGTCAAAACTAGCGACGAAACGATAAAGGAAATTTAATCTTCAAAAACGACCGAAAAACCCTCCATATCTATTCGTTGCCATAATAATAATGTTTATTCAAACCTTTTGCAGAGAATGCTGAATTGCAGGTTGATAAATTATATTAACAAGAAATACGGAAAAAAAGAGGAAAACTGTACAAAATGCATTAAGCTACATACAAGTAAAAACAGCATCTACACAGTAATAATAATACTAAATGATAATAATGTTCATTACAGAAGAACGAGTATAATTAAGTTGGCAGGTTCTTGACTGTCACAAAGTTCTTAAAACGGTCGGTGGACTTTTTTGGAATGATACTGAGTACGATTTGATCTTAAATTATAGCGGTCTGAATATTTACGAACGTCGGCATACATTGCAGTATGAAGGGGGTTGTCATTATGATTACGACTTATAAAGGATTCACAGGCGTGTATCAAGGGTTTAATTACCGGCTAGCATCAAGGTATCTGAGTACGAATGACCTGGCCAAATAATGGCGAGAGCACGCCTCTGCACTGACTCTAGGGTCTTAGATAAGTAGGAAGGTAAATTGGCAAATGCAGTAGAGGCGTACTCAAGTATGGACTGAACGTATTAGGCAGCAATAGATGTAGACGATATCTTCCGCTGGGACAGAACTTCTCCTGAGCTGCCTTAAAGCAAACAACCGCCTGTTAGCCTTCTTCAGCAGATCGTCAACATGCGTCCCCCAGGAAAGGTCATTGGACAAGTTGACGCCTAGCAGCTTGAACGACGAGACATCTTCTATGACAGCGCCCCCCGATACGACCGGGGGCGCCTTGTAACTATTATACTGAAGGAAGCTAACAGCCATGCACTTGCATTTAGTAGGATTAAGGCGCATGTTATTGGTGTTAGCAAAATTTTAGATGTCATTCACAAGGAAGTTAAGCACAGAAGGAGAATTTCTTGGCAGAATTTCCATGATAGTTAAGTCATCAACAAACTTGACACGCAAGCCCCGGGAAGACATCAGGTCATTAACCATGCAAGCAAACAAACATTCTTCCCCATTATTCGATACAAATATAACTGATCTTTCTAACCCGGGTATTTAGATCCAGAGAAAAGTCTAGCCAAGAACTGAAACGAGAAACAACTGTTTCATGAAAGTCGCCGCCGCAAGGAAGTTGGCCAGTTTAGAATGGCGTAACAACACAAGGCCACGAGTTTTTAGTCACAACATGCGCCACTTTGCCCAGTGGTCAGTAATTAACAGCAATCATTCTCGACTGGCACCACAATGCCATCCATAAACGCTATTAATACCGCTTCCAACAACAATCACTTTAATAGTTGTCCTTTCTTGGCTAGTCTGCAGCTGTCCTAAACAATAAACGTCCCACACTTATTGTTTAAGCATTGTTCGAGTAACGTTATTTCAACACTCAGATTATTTTTAATGGAACGAACCCGATACATTATACGTTGAAGGATTATCAGTGTGAAAAATCCTCGATAAGCTGCCTTTTAAACTTTCAACTTCGAGACACACTGAGTGATCTCAGTTGTCAAATGCATCCTCCTGTCTGTCTTTCGCATTATGTCTTTTGTTCAGTCTCGGCGCATCACCCATTTAAATAAATTAAATTTTCCACACGATTGTAGCAAAAGACAGCTAAAGTACCGGGCGGTTCTAAAAATACATGCGTATCACTCTTCGGACAAAAAAAAAAAGGAAAACCGCGTGGCAACAAAAAGAGGAACGCCATGCTTTGGGCACGTGTCGAAGTGTTGAAACCACATGTATTAAGGAAAACTAGCGACATAATACACTTACTCAGTGACAGCAATTAGCAAACAGCTTTCCTTATTCTTCTCTATTTTTAAGAAAAAAGCGGTTAAAAAAACTCTTGCACTGCTGAAAGAAGGTAAAACTATACCTTTCTTCCAAACGTGGGTTTGACAGAAATACGACAGAAATACCGGTATCTGGAACTAAGGATTCTATAAAGCCATGTAATTTGAGGTTGCTCTCGGGGAATTGGAATCAAAACCATGTTGTGTTATATACATTGGAGAGATTTTGTCCAAACGCATAAATGTGCTAAAAGGTTTTAGCAAGAATTTTTTCGCTTTTAAACTTCGGCGACATTTGTAGTCCATTATGCTTTGCTTTTTAATACAATCACGTTTAATAGATAAGATTAATGGTGTTGGTATCAATTAGAACCGATAAAGGTCTATGAGAAATAGATTTCGGACGTATTAAAGGCTTAATATAATCCTTAATTTGTTTAATATATTTATCGTTACAGAGCCATTGTTCCAGCACGAGAAACGATTTCGCGAAACTGTCTTCTTCGCTCAGACTTATTTCGATTGTAATGGCCCCATTAGAAAACAAAGACTAATTTGTAAATGCATTAAATGTATAAACAGGAAACAGAGCCATTTCAGCACCAATAAATTTTCTTTACTGTCACTTTATCGTTTTTGAATCTCGACACAGATAAGATTGAAAGATGAGGCGGCCATATTTCCATTCTTTCTGGATTTCAATGATTCCTTAACTAATTGAAAGTTTTGCCTAGCAGTGTTCTCACTAGAAATCAAAGCTTTTAGTTTCTTCGTAAATCATGTTTGATACAGGACAAACTTTAAAATAAATTGCAGATATGATGTGGCTACAGAAGCAGTGTGTATTTAGCTAGCAAGAATGCGAATTCGAGGACTTTTCTTCACTGGGTCTTCGAACGGTAGGTAGGGTAAAGTGATCTTTTCTATCAAAATTTTAAGACCAAAAGGGCAACAGTTGTTTGGCTAACTTAGCACAGTCGTAGTCTTGGCAAAGGAGGCTTTAGTTTCTTCTTTTAAACCTGTTTCCGTCCATTTCTTATTATCTTGTGATAGGAAAATTCATATATGAATCATTGAAATGAATTTTGCATGCAACCCCAGGAAAAGAAAAAGTGTTATCGCGTGTATAACACAATTTAAAGATACACAGCATTCAGATAATATATGGGCTTATGTGAAAAGAAGCTGTTTGACGAAGATTTTTATCTAATAGCCTATATTTTCATATCATTAAGAAATATTGAGAAAATGCAATAGACGCCATGGGTTTACGAAAGCACTAAAGAGGCAGATAGAGACAGAATTGGAGCTAAAATGTGCCGCCAAATTATGAAATACATGCAGCTCTGAGATCTAGAAAGCTGAACGTATAGTTTCACATTTCCTGTAATGAAATACGGAAAAAATCAGATTTTGTGTTGATTAACTGGGTAATTAAAATTCTTTCAACTCTTTATTAGGTGCGTTATCTGTAGCATTCGCCATAGGCCTTTTAGCTTAAGCTGAAATCAATATTTGGTATTTCATTAACAACATGCTATGAGATAAAAAGTCTTCATTCTAAATCCCTGTCGAAACGAGGAGTGGTTTGTCAAGATTGAAAATCTGATTTCGCAACTTATTCCTTAGCTAATCAGTATTACTACAAAAAGCCCAAGCTATAGACATATTAGGGTGTTTTTCTTCATGTTATGCATTTTTAAGTCTGCCAAACTATCAATTTAAACCTACAGATGTTGGACTTTTGTCTGTGTAATTTTGCCTTCCGGCAAAGTGATTGAGTGAGCGTTCCCTTCTGAATACAAATTAACTTGATGTAGCACGCAAGCATTTATGAAGTAACTCTTTTAGAAACTTTAATCACTGTACCTTGTTTTGTAAATTAAAAACTAAAACAAAACCCGTCGCAGAAAACTTGGAGCCAAATAAAATTTTAAGTGAGCGAACAAGAAACGTTTCGACTCTGGCATACCGAGGAGTGTTCAAAAAAGTGGGTTTCATAACAACATTGTTTGTGGCACCTTTGTAAGCGTGTGTGTATTGAAAACAGAACGAGTGTGTACAAAGAAGATTTTTTATAGCTCTAAACTAGGTGCCAATCAGATTTTTTTTCAAATCCGCGTTAACTTTATTACTTTTTAGAAAAACATTAGTTTCAACAAGAATTACGGTTTAATTTATATGAGTACACAAGTACGTGGCAATGTTTTCAACTTTATCCTTTTGTTTGTCACCCCAAATTAGTCCAGTAATCCTTGACACTTTACCGTCATCAAGTACTTTCTAGAGGAAACATATTTTGTGCATATTCAAAAGGAAAAAGCGAAAGGATGTCAGAAATGTTTCTCTGACTGCAGTGAACCTCGACGACAACTCAATGGGAGAGAAATGCCTAAAGTCATGACGACTGTAAATAGCTTTCTTGTAACTGTGCGACACTGGTATTTTAGGTAAAAAAGAAAGAAATGAAATTTTCAAGCTTCTATCCTTCTCCCTTTTTGCTGAGCAATCCTAAGTTGATTTCGTCTGACGTAATTACAATGACACAGGACTTAGTCAAGTTTTGAAAGCGAGAGGTTATTCGTAATTAAGTCATTCAATTTCCTACCACCAAACCCCTGGGGCAAATGGTTATTTTTGTGGCTGCGTCGCGCCATTGAAATTATTATAAAGGCAGCCTGGCTTGTTCAAAAGGTCCTGCGCTAATTGCCAATTCTAATATCTACGTCATGTTTAATTATCCACTTTGTCCTCATGGCTGTTCAATATAACCCATTAATACGACAAAATAATTGCCTCAATTGTACTGTCTTTGTATACATATTCACTTAAAATGCAATTTACAGCGGCTAATAGCTTTTCGTCAGAACTAAATGAATTCAGAGCGATACCAAGAAAGGAACGCTTTGCCCCAAACACTATCATTGCAATATGATAAAAACTTTTTTGTTTCAATCTATTAATTACCCTACAAACATCTTTTCGAGCGCGTACGTTAAACTGTTATTTGCGAAAGAGTAGAAAGAGGCTTTGGTATACACTTTTACACGCCGACAACTGGATGTAAATTTCAATATCTTTGAAATTTCACAAAACCTTCCGAAATTTAATTACATGGCATAAAAAATGTCACAACTCGAGCTTAACGTCTGTTGTCTTGGGCATTTAGAGACAGCCGCGTTTCGAACCAAATTGCATCATTATTAAGCCCATTTCATTTATTTCGCTTTCAAAACGTGAACGAGTTACTTTTCAACCAAATTTCCCTTTCAAGCGAAATTTCGTTTATAAGCAGATTAACACGTTCCGCTCTACGGTCTTCGGGCGTAACCGCGTTGTCAGGCCGTGGCGTGGGTAACGTCCAGCGTTTCGTCATTCACACTATTTTCGTCATAAAACGTTATTCAGACGGCAATTTTTTTTCCTCTTAGACAGCAATTCCAAAAGTTGTGATCAAAATAGCTGGATAATAAGAATCACTTGCGTCAACAAGTTATCCGTCTGTGAATTTCCTACGCATTCAAATGCAAAGTTGTTTTTTTCACTGTCGTTCCATACTCGCTCTTTAATGAAATGTTATTAGAGTTACAAATGTTAAATATAATTTAAAATCTGTCGTAAATACTAGGTTGTAAATCATCTTTTTAATGAGTAAGGCGACTAGAGTTGTTACTTCATCAGCTTGATTTTCACCCACATAATTGATGAAACAAAAGCTTCTTACTGTATCACAACTGCTCAATCGCAAAAGTTTAAATATTGTTGCATTCTCAAAAAAGATGACTCGGACGCCACGCAACCAGATCAGGACTTGCCACTTAAAACACCCTTTCTTACAAACCACTTTTAATTTTAATTATATATACATTTTTTTTTTTTTTTTTTTTTTTTTTTTTTTTTTAGTGTTTCCTCTTTCGTAATGGGAAAGAACCATAAATAATCTGCAGTGAAGTGAACTGAATACGGGACAAAATGCACAGTCATATAGCAGAAAAGTCACGAGTTGATTTTATCACGTTTTCAACAAAAACTTGAGTTTAAACATAGAAGATTCGCGCCGCCTCTCACAGCGACTACTGACAAAATTCCGATTTGTAACTTAGATATCTTACTCCGCGGCAGCTTCACCTCGAATAGTCTCGCCATTTTTTGTATCTATTTAGATATAGAACTAGCCATAAATTATTTAAAAACCTCACTCACTTGTACTCGTGCCTCGCTTAAGTCCAGCCTCAAGGCTAACTCTTCCCTTGTGAAAACGTCTGGATATTGTGTTTTCTCAAAAGCGCGCTCCAGTTGGTGAAGTTGGTAGGTCGTAAAGGTGGTGCGACTTCGACGCATTTTCCTCGGCTTGCCATCATTTTCGTCAAGGTCGTCCTCATCCTTGAATCCTTTTTCGTCGCCCACACTCAGATCATCTAATAAATGAGAAAATTAACTGGATAAATAAACGCACAGCAAGCTGGTTAACTGCATTTTAATACCGCAAGAGTTACCTTCGCGTCTGCCTCAAGTAAATTTGCAAATCACGGCCGTCGCATTGAGCATCGACAAGGTTTACTGTGCAAATACGGAGTTCCGAAAGTTAGTCATGGTTCGAGCTCGCAAAAATTCACGCTCGTGGTTGGAATTGAAAGCGAAGTAAACATTTCCTCGTTGTTTGACAATTCAAGGATGGGGAAATTGAAGTTTAAACACGAAATTAGCACCTCCTCTAAAGCTTTCCGCTATGTTTGCAGAGCGTTCAGCGAAAAGAGAAGACGAGGGCACTGAAATTCCTTGAGTAAACTGTCTCAAGTGTGTCATAAGATTGTAATATCAACTTGAAAGCGAACGCAGTAATGGTTTATTTAAATTACCTTCATCGTCGCTAGAATTTCTTGACAGCTTGCCTTCTTGTTCGAATGCGTCCTCCTGTTTGGGTTTTGGTCTTCGATCGTGAGTTCCAAGAATCATATCGATCGTGTAACCTTTACTTGAAGCTTGAATAAGGGCCGATTCTATCGAGTGCTCTGATCCATTTTGCGTTTCTTTTTCCTTCTTCTCCGTGAATACCATACTCGGTCGCGCCGCCGAATCCATTGTCAGTCCACCGTCCACTCTGCAAACCAACCAAGAGTGTTTGTCCTCGCCAAGGAGTAGCTTCGTCCTTAACAATTTTTATTTGAAAAGAAAAGTTAGATTAATGCAGATTTTATATTTGCCCCTAATCTTCGTCCTTTGTTAGTTAATCAAAATGACCGACTGTCATAGTTTTAATCAATGTTTATTTGTTCAAACAAAGGCCTTAAAATAAATAGGCGATTTTCCGCAACCAATCAGCGGGCCGCGTTATGATTAAGGCGATATTAACAATATAATACTTAAGTTTGTTTGTTCCTTTGGCCCCCATGGCCTCTTCTTAACACTATTCCACCCAGGAAGTTGATAAAATGTATTTGTGTCATCATCTTGTTGTCTTAATTCTAGCTATTACATGTTAATAGGTTCTGAGTGGCGAAGGTAAAATTGACGCCAAGATGTCGAAGTTGCGCATCTCCGGAATTCGAACACCGTGGAGTTTTTGTCGAAATTTCGCACTTCAAAAGCTGGACAGCAACGTCTTTGACCGCTGTGAGGTGATTAAAGAGACTCTATAATACAATTAACGCTCAATGAAGATTATTAAAATGTCTCTGTAGCCATGGATGTTTTAACACTTCGTTCGTTGTTTCACTAAGGCAATAGGGTTAATAAATCAATTAAATTTCAGTCGAAGCCAATTTGGTTCGGAAGGACGTGATCGGATATTACGAAAGCTTCGCGGCTGCTGCAATGCGGAGCATATCGAGAATGATTTTTAACTCTTCACTTCTTTGAAAAGATAAACTCAGCGATTATTCAACGAGGCAGGTTTTGCACAGCACGCTGCTACTCAACTTGAAATCTAGGCCAAGCTGAGACGTTCATTATACTCACAAAATGTTTATCATACTTTTTAATTTCAAGCTGATAAAGCACAAAAGGCTTATTCTTCACAGCAGAGCACGATTTCTAACTCATTTCTTCGCCCTTTGTCCTGAAAGGTGTGCAAGAACGCTAATGTATTCGTAACTTTCTAATTAAAGAACAATCCGTTGTGTCGGCCTAACAATTGCCTTGCAAATTAAATGAATACGGATAAAGAAGTCCGCTGGAATATTTCAAAGATAACTAATTAATTATAGCCCTGGGCAAGGCAGTTGTTTATCTTTGTCGAAACCAAAGCGTGTTTTTTCTCAGTATTCGTAGGTTAATGGCCTATTTATAAAACTATTAGGACTAAGTTCTTATTGCGTCATGTTTGGTGGCTCTTGAAGTCCAAAACGCCACTGACTTCACAAACATTCATTTATCATTAGTTTATAACCAACCACAGGGCTTTAGAACACAAGAGATCCTTTATGTGGCTGGCTTTTAGAGGTTTTGTTTATTGTATCTTTTCAATGCCTTCTTACGTTTGAAAATGAGAATATTGGATCTTTACTTAACGCGGATTACATTGGTTGAACATAGCCTGCAGCCAACTTGAATA
This sequence comes from Stylophora pistillata, assembly GCF_964205215.1. Lineage (NCBI taxonomy): Eukaryota > Metazoa > Cnidaria > Anthozoa > Scleractinia > Pocilloporidae > Stylophora > Stylophora pistillata. The sequence goes on along the minus strand of NC_142522.1, from coordinate 3,121,106 downwards.
ACACAAAAGGAAAAATCCATAATGGCGCCGAGATTTTCTCGACCTTATGATCTATCTTCCGTTGGTTTCGGCGTGTTTCCTGAATGGGTAGCAACATACGCAAATGTGATTAATAGAGAAAGGAAGGTTCAGGAATTCTCGGTGTCGCAAAATTAAAAATCAGCTCACGTAGAAATTTTTGTAAAATAACACGCCGTAAGAGTGTTTCCTTACTTTACTCACCTATTTTTATACAACTCTTAAAATTGGTGTCGTGTCATGAGACAAAGCATACCGGTCACTTAGCTCACCACTTGATGTTTGGCCTTCTGTTCATGGTGGAGAATAAACTAAGTGGACAAAGAGAGATAAATAAATGACCACCGACAAGCATCAATATAAAATAAGGCGTTAATATATGGATGTTTGCAATAACCGACTAACAATATTGTCTTTTGGCCAAAGGTTATCGTAACACTGGGAATTTGGAATTCAACACAGTTGTCAGACTATTCGCCGTATATTTATGGAACCAACTTAGAAACAGGCGTATAGAAAACATGTCCTCTTTTTCGCTCAATAAGCAAAAGAGTGCGTTTATATCAGAAAGAATTTGTCTTGAATTCTTCATGATTCGATCACAAAAGAAATAATTTCAAACAATCAAATACAGGAACTTATGGAAAAAACCTATAGAAAACGCGGTTTTCTCGTCATACTATCGTAACTCTTAGGAAGCACGTATTTGATTTCAAGAGGTTAAATTAAATGTTTTGTCATTCTTACACAAAACAAGTAATATCACATAAGCTTATTAGACCCGCATATTGGAAGGAAAACAAAACTGGTCACAACATCTGACCATCATTACTACGCGAGATCTCTTCGAAGAGCTGTACGTCAAAGTAGTTTCCTGCGAGTTCTTAATTTGTTACAAAACATTTCACGAATAACTATGCCACAAGTATCGTTATTTTTCAAACGTTGTCTCTTTTGAAAATATAACATTTTCGCGTCCCTTCTGGAAAAATTTCCAACGGAAGGAAAATTATTTATCCATCGTACCCAGTTTGACGTTGTTATCAACTTTGCTTCACGGCGCTGTTAGAATAATCTGTAATGACTACTTTGTGAATTGGATGAAAAGCGAAACATCAAAGTTCAAAATTTATCCACACAGGAAGCGCTCGAAAACTTTCAGTGGTCCATACAGACAGAGTATCGACCACAAAATATCGGAACGTCCTATCGGATCGAATTCTCATATAAAACCTGGACTGATTCTTCGTTTTGCGCTTTTGATAATTATTAAATTTGACACCTTTCTTTATCTGGGTCTTTAAAAACGTAAAACGCTTGACAAGGAATAATCGTTGTTGGGGAAAAATTTAAAAAAAGAGCGCCGTAATTTTTGTACGTCATGAGATCAGAGGAATATAACTATTTTCTAAAAAATAGGGAATCACGTCGCAAAGTGCCTTGTCGTTCTTTGTGTAAGAATCTTTTCAGGAGGATCATTTGCAGCAAAATCACCTGCTTTGTAGCCATAAGAAACTGAAAGTAGGAGCACTCCCTTCGCCTTATTTTGTTTTCTATTTCCCTCGTTTCTTCGACTTTCAGTTTAATTTTAATAAAAAAAGTTTTGTAAACATCGCAAAAAGCCTCGTGTTGCAATCTTTAGAGCATTAAATTTCTGTTTTTCTATCATCAGTCCCAATTTAAAACAAAATTACATCTCTTTCTGTTTGTCACCTTCTTATTTGTTTCAAGGAGATACATTCCAGCGTGTCTATCTTATTTAAAAACGTCAAACTTAAAGTTTTGAAGTTCATCACTTGCAGCTTCCATTATATCCTTCATCCTTACTTCAGTTTTGTACGTCTTGTCGTTTTTTACTAGAAAAAATTATCACACAACCTCAAGGTTATTAATGAAATTCTCTTTGAGTTGAAAATGGCTCAAGATCCGATGAAGCAAAGAAAACGTAAGCTATGCTGATATGAGTTAATCTTAATTGCCTCTATTTTCAATCACAGCTAGCTTATAAGAAATTATTTTATACCGCACCTGTAGGCTGCCTTTGTGAAGATATCTGAGATTCCTGTCGCAATAGTGTGGTTAAAGGTGGAATTTTACGAGAAATTTTATTAGTTAGAATCATTTAGTTGTTGAGTCCAGATTGAAAAGCAGAAAACCGCAAATATGTCAATTTCTGTAGAATATGAATGGACTGTTCACTACCGACAGAAAAGAGCTCGTGATTTAAAAGCCTGGTTTTTAAATCACGGTCGGGGAATCTGAACCCTCAAAGTAAGTATTTCATCTTTATAAAGGTATGCACTAAAGGGGTAAAGGAACAAAAAGGATAAACTGCAAGTATCCTCCTTTTTAACAAGCGGAACGAGTTCTGTAGATTTGCTGGATTAATGAGGGGCTTGATTTGAGGATGCAACCCTAAAGACTGATGTCAGACACTCATTTTAATTTGTTGAAATTAGACTCTAGCGTTTAAAGTTTGATTGATTTACGAACGCGTGCTAATGGTTTCCCCTGCCGAGTCATGATTACAAGAGTTCATTGGTGTGCGAATGACGTGTATATAAAGCGATTAATGTTGTAGTATGACGCAAATGAGCTGTCAGTCGCAAATAGAACGAAATAATTTATTGCTCAGTCGTTTTATGGTGACTCATGTAATACTGTACAATAATTAAGCATTGACTACGCGGAGATTTAATTGCGGGCAAATTACCAGCGTCTATACTTGAAAAATGTCTTGACTTCCCGCTCCTCGAATCCTGGAAACAAGATAAAGACTGTCAGTTGACATTTTCGAATTAATCCACTTAACGTCATAAGTAGAGGAGATTTTGTTATAATTTCACAAAATTGCGGAAAAGCTTAACTTGTTGATGTAAGATATTAGTTATCTTACCCGGAGGCCGGGGTTCCGCAAGCTCATCAAATAGCTAAATAAATCATGATATTTTTCCGTGTGGTTGTGAATTGAAAATTGTTGTGAACCAGTTTTAATCAAGTTCTTTTGATCCACGCGCGTAGAGTTGATGAGTCACGAAAGTTTCGAAACCTTTTTTTGGTATTGATCTTTAAGTCTAGAAAGATGTCCTTCATTACGTAACAAGAAAAATTGACAAAGGATCGAAGGATTTATTCTAGTTGTCAAAAGAAAATTCCTGTTGGGTTTCGATGGAAGAAACATGCAACAAAGGGAAACAATATCGAAATGTTCGTGATCCGAAATCCTTGAATACCAAAGTGCCTGTTTAAAAAAGTAAAGGTGAAAAAAAAAACAAGTTGAGAGTCATGTGGAGCATCAAAGCTATAAACACCCACTAACCCAAAATAAGATTTGTCACAACAAATTTCACAAACGGAAATAATTCAACACGGAAATTCCGCTCCGCAATATTTGGTTTACTCCGTAAGGCTGCATGTCGTCTGCTTGAAAAGAAGCCTCGTGACAGTCGGAAGAATTTGTAACCACAGACATAACACAAACTTAGTAACAAAATCTATTTTTATTTATTACTTTTGTACCGTTTGGTTGAAAATTGTTATTAATCAGACTAAACTCCTGAAAAAATTTCCTAGGTAGGCAAGCTGCGACGAGAGGGATGAATCAGAATGGAGCAAAGATGGTGAAGTGTGGTAAATAAAAAATAACAAAATATTTTGGCTAAATTTCATCAATTTTACAAACAGGTTCCCTTAATATTGTACTGAGCTTTTCGATGGTATTTCGTCCCTAATAAAGTGAAACCAAATATCTGAGTGTCTGCATGTTATTGGGAAACTAATTAAGGTGGCTCTCCACATTATGACGCCCTAGGTATCTCCGTTTAAGAACCATTGAAGTGACTTCGGAATTTCATATTGTCAAGTTTGATCTCGTAAGGGCGGATTTTCACGACGTAACAAGTTCAGTAATGTGTTTTTTTTCGTGGCCACCAGAAAACTCCTTATTTGGTAAAATATGTGCTCCAGCATTAACGGAAAATGGTTCTTTCTGATATGCTATCGAGAGCAGTTATGAATGAAGCATCAGTACAGTGAAAGAATGTTGGGTGAGGGTCAGATTTATCGAACACACAACAAAGAGGGTTAAGTTTTGAAATTTTTGCGTGCAAAACTCGTTGTTGAGGATGATCACTTGTTAAAAGACAAATTCAACAAGCTTATTAAATACTCATCTGAAAAAGCTAACCTTAATCGCCAAACTTTTCATCTGTAATCCAGAGACTTAACAGGTTAACACCCAATGATAATGTTGTCAGGGAAAAGGTTAAGTGAAACGAGCAACTCGAATAGGAGCTGAACAGTTTGTGTATTGTCTTGCAGTTCTTCTAGAAAACAACAGCGAGTAAAAATTAAAACGTAATTTTTCCGGAAAAAATGTACGTTGAAGGCGAACTAGTTTTATTATGGACTTGTTAAAAGGAGGAGACTTCCTCTCGCTAATCAGGGCATAGCTATAGCACCAACGGACGAACTAAATGTATATACTTAATATTGAATATTTGAGCTAAAAATAATGAGAATTAAATAATCGTCATTGCAGCTCAGTTAATTGGTGTTCGTCACTGCTCTCCAGTTAACTGGTATTTTGGTCTCCAGCTCCCGTTATATCATTGATGCTGGGGTTTTAATTACGAAAGATATTCAACAGACACAGCACCTTTTTATACTGTGAGATATAGATGTTTTAGAAAATTTTCTCTCCAACCTTTGCCGACCCCATGTTTCCGATGTGAAACTCCTTCTCGTGATCAACAAAGTGGTCACGAGACAACTCTCTATGTATCATGAAATACATTATATTTACCCACAAGGAGATGACTCCTCTCATAATTTGTCTGCTCTGCGAAGTTTCTTCGATAACCAATGATAAATTTCTGTCCGCAAAGAAAATTTCGATGAAACATTGGTGTATGCAGTGTTTTTAGCTTCTTTGTTTTTACAAACAACTCCAGAATCGTCAGAACAAAATGAAAAAATATATTTTTTAAGAACCACTGATGCAATATTTGGATTTATTGTTACTTTCATCACCTATTCAGTTGTTGATCAAAGTTGAATTTACAGCTTCGATTAAGTTACGAACATTACTAGGAAGTCTGATCACATTTACCTTTTTCCTCAGACACAAGCTATAAGCCGCCCATTCACTGTCTTTACTTTTATTTACCAAAGATAAGGGAAAAATATGTACGTATTGTAACGTTACAAAGTGACACTATAAAGACGCCTTTGGGTGGCCTCCTGTGTTTTCAGTGAGTCAGACAGACTTTCTTATCCATTCTCCTTGGTAAACTATGAAATGCCTTTTCAGCAACGGCGTGTCATCTGAAACTATTATCATTAATGCTTACAACAACAAAGATTAAAGGATAACTAGATTGTATTGGCTTAGGTACAATTTCTGATTGGTCTAGAAATTTCGTCCCCTCTCCGGCCAACCAATCAAACTCAAATTCAAAGCGACAAATTTTCTCGCGCCCCAGCCAATTCAATATGTTTACCTCAAGTCAGATCGAGGATTTAATTTGTGTTCTTTTCCTCTTTTCTAGATGGCCGTTCTAATTACATTGATTTTGACTTTACGACCCTCAAGCAAAATTCGCTCGAATGCCTAAAACACCTAACTGTGTGGCTAGAACTGGACAAGGATTTCAAAATATAATTCATAGCAAGCTGAATATGATTGATTTCATGTATAACTCTTCTATCGAGGTAAGGTTACCTGCAGTGTCTTTCTATAAAATAGATTGTATAAGTTGCAGAGCCCAGTCATGCTTTATGGTGGAAGCACTTCGAGAATCATGAGATCCTTGGTGTCTTTGACATCAGGTTTGATCTCTGAACCACTTCGCTAAATTATCTGCTGTGCTTTTCAGTGGATCAAAGTTATCGCTCAATTTTTTGACATCTTGCTGTCTCAGAGGAGCCGTTCGAAAGTTTGGTTTTTTCTCCCTTCCTGAAACATCTGGTAAGACGCACGATAGTCTTCTTTGAACAGGTATCGGTCCTTTTATGACCCCGATTTCCACAGAACCATCCGACTTTGCTCTCTGACGTAAAGATGGAAATCTAAGTTTTCCCTGAACTCTGCCGCGGCTTTGCTGTGCTTCAATTGAATGGCTATTTCTCGAAGCACCAGGTAAACAAATGCTCGCTGATCGTGGTCTGAACACATGTTTATCAAGCTGTGAAGCTTGAAAGAACTCTTCAGAGCGACGCTCTGATGGTAGTATGTTAAACTTCGGTTTGGGACTTGCACACGGGGCGTGCGACAACGTCTCTGATTTTGAGGGCGGATGCTTCTTTGACCGTTTCTTATCACTTATCTTTTGTTGTGAATCTTTGGAACTCATCCTTTTTGCGCCATAGCAGCAGTTGCTGAAACAGGAAGCGTACAGACTGTCGACAGAAATCTGAAATTTACATAAGAAATTGATAGGTCAAACAGGCATTGAACCTTCAACTTCCGCGAATTTCGGCTATTGATGTCACATCGAATTAGTTTCTCTGGCTACAATCCAGTAATAATTTTTCTCTAAAAATAGGAAATACTAAATACTTATTTGGAGCCATTTTGAAAGGACGGTCGATTGAGTATCCATGATTTGTGATGTTTGAAAATCTTAAGCAAAAATACTTTTGAGATTCTAAGCAATAATGCATTTGAGATTATTTCTTGGTTGGAAAAATGCATGCATGTATGTGTAGCCAAACGTGATTGATTCATTCCAAGTTTTATTTGCCTAAGTCTTCAATGAATCAATGTCAATAATTTAAATCTTTACTTCAAAAACAGAGGAAAACAAATTTCTTTTTTTATATATTATTATGTATCAATCCCTACTTGCAAAATAGCGAAGCTAATCGAAGCGGGAGGGAAATAAAAGAATAGACTAAGAGAGCGTGCACATCAATGAAAACAGTGCGATAAGTCATAGATAGGCCAATTAGGCACGGTTACATATTATAACTGTTGAACGGTTGTTGGTCTGCCCCAAGGTTTGGAGGCTAATCGAGTTAATATCATTAGATTTTTTTAATCAAAAGTTTCCCAGAGAACAATGATACTGCTGGTGGAACCTAGAAGTTCCTCAATGAGAACAAGGGCTTGCATTTTCGGAATTCGATCCATACCGTCTTATAGTCTTACCGTCTTATAGTCGTGAACCAAGACTATCATAATTACAACAACCATGCAGAAGAAGAAACATATTACGACAACCCAAACGACGGAGAACATTTTGCCTAATTAATAAATTAGGCAAAATGTTCAAAGTGTATCTGATATGAAATCCTCTCTAAAAAGAATAAATTGAAAGAAAACTAGAATACAAAGCAATAGCAGCAAAATGAACTAAGGCACCACAGTCAGAGCCGGGAGAAATAAAATGAAAAACGCAACCAACCTGATGGGTACAAGAGCGAGCAACCAAGCTTAAGTCATGATTGGCTCAAGGTTTAATGATCAATTCGACCTAGTGTACATGTCGTGAACCAAGACTATCATAATTACAACAACCATGCAGAAGAAGAAACATATTACGACAACCCAAACGACGGAGAACTCAGAATAAAAGCAAGAGAAAGCCAACAAAGATTTTAGTTTCGCATCTGATTGGTGGAGGATGCGTGAGTTTCCCAAACCATTCACCGAGTGAAATAAAGACTAATGTAATCTTGGATAACATTTGAAACTCGATTAAAAGTTGCACTTAAACTCGATTGAAAGTTGCCCTTTACTGATTGGTTAAAAGAATGGCACGCCAGATTACCCGGCCGACCCAGCAATTATATTCTTTTAAACACGTAATTGAAAGTTGCTTGATAATCAGCCAGCATACTGCCTGACAATTTTGTGCGTCATAGAACCAAACCTGTCCAAGGTTCCACCAACTACACGGACAACACCCAGATATTTCATGACCGTTTGGAAGGTATTACCGATATCAGATATGCATGCTAATTCACGAGAGCTTCATCTGCGATTAGCTAATAACTCTTCATCACGAAGGACATAGAGAATGGTCTTAATAGATACTCGAAGAACTTGACTGTAACATATGGCATTACAAATAGGCGACACCCCTAATTTTCTTAGATAAGATAGCTGTCATTATAAGTAGATATCGATTTAATTTAGAGAGGCTCTGATATTAACAGGAAAACATTCTATAAAATATCATTGACCATAATTTTCTTTAGCAAAATATAGGTAAAACGTAAAACTGGACGTTTAAACTGAAACAAAACGGGAACGAACACCCTTGATGATCGACACTGCCCGTAAACGAACAGTTGTTTATTATATCAAAACATGGCTTCCATTTAAAAAATGTAACAATATCATTTCCTGAATGTAAATAGATCGTTTCTATGGTCAAATATCTCGTTGAGAACTTTCGACATCTGCGTCGTCCCATCTTTATCGTCTGAATCGTCAGCCGAAAACTATCTTTTGAGAGTTTTTCATTAATGCTCTAAATCTGTAACTAGTCTGCCACAGAGATTATCAGCAGAATCTTAGTGACCCTTTCTCTTGAACCTGCACGACGCAAGCAAGGTGGCTGATGTTGGATGTACGCAGACTTATATCACAATTACACTGAAACTTGCAATACGAGAGGATATTGCACGCTGTACGCCGTTTATATCGAACTGATTGAATTAATCTGATAACCATATCAATTAAATCACCGGAAAACAACAACTGACAGCCGCCAGTTTGACTCGTTCCAAAAATAAAAATAGCCTACCAGACTATTCTTCTTTGAGAGCGATCTGTTTATATGAGCACGAACAAAGCTATTACAGTACAGCGATTTGATTTCATTACAACAGTTTCTTGATATCACAAGAGGTTCCTATTTTTTAGCTTACGCCGATACTTCATGTGAAAATAGTTTTGTATCAGACGTACTCGTACTTTTTCGTCTTATTTGTCTGCCAGGTCAGCTTTGCGTCGCTAGCAAAATACTTAGAAAATTGGCTCTCCAAAAATGACCCAGACCTCTTTAGTTTTCCTGTATTGCCTAACATTGGCGCCAGAGTGCAATCTTCACATCCTGAGGCCTTAGTTTACTTAGCACTTTTAACAATATTTGTTTCAGGCTTGGATCACGATACGGCTCTTGGCCTTGGCTTCCTTAGTTGAAAGGAAATGCCTTGCGTATATGCAAAAACCAATCAGGCCATTGAAGATACACTTTTCCCAACAATCGATCTTTACGAGCATATCCGGCTCGTATCAATGTGATTGGAAACATCTTTGCTGTCAAATGTTGATGCTATTTGGTACAAATACTATTTTGTTTGTCGGGACCCTCATTGGAATGATGAAGGCACCGTGAAGGAGCAAAACAAAGTGCAAATCAGCCTTTGGTTTGAAGGTAGATCTTTAATATCTCGTGTTTGCTCTGTCACTAGGCAAAACCTTGCATCTAGCAGCTTCAGTTAGCCTGCTGCACACATCCTCACTCGTTGCGTCGATCGTAGTCAGTTACCGCTCATAAATTTCTTCCTCACCAAAGCACTGATACCCACACTGGGTCGATATATTTATCCCCACAATTGGATCACCTGGATTTCCGAACAAACACCTTCACCGTCACTTCACTTTGCAACTGAAAATCTTGGAACACAATGTTAAGTACGTGGATCCGTGCCCATTACGTCGATCGTATTCCCGTTACTGCAATTGAATTACTTCCTTTCGCAGGAAACCCACTTTGTTTTCATACATACATCACTATAAGTCGTTCATTTCGATTTCCGAGTAATCACCCTCATCGTCATCATCCTCATTTTCAAGCCTAGTCCTTCCCTTGTCACCCTTTCGTTTTAAACTTTTCGTGCATCGTCCACTCCTGTAGAGTTCAACTGTGATGATAATCGTTGCGATGAACAAGAAAGCGGCCACAAGGCCGATGAACATGTAAAGAGCAACATTTTCATGGTGTCTCTTTGCCTCTGGAGATAGGTTCGTGGCACCTTTGGTGAGGCCCAGCGAATTAAGAGCATCTGTTAAATTGTCCTGATGTGCAATCATGGCTTTTTGACTTGAATCCTGATCATGCGATGGCGAAGGTTGATGGGACATCCCTCTCATGAATGAAGCATTGGTGCTTTTGTTTCATATGTTTCGTTGACCTTAATTACACCACTTCTAGAGAAAGAAAAGATGCAATGAAACATTTTTAAAAGCATTTGGGAAACCTAGATGATGCTTTTCAAGGTATAAAAATCGAGAGAGATATCTGAAAATCAACCACAGACATCGCCAAAGAAATTACACTTCTTTACTATTATGTTTGTGGTTTGTGTTACATAAAGTCAGCAGCCATGCCCTGTGAACCAATCAAAACTTAGTAAATACAATTTAATATGGCTAGCGCCATATGGAGATTTTTATTGAATTAAAATCTGCATCAAGATGAGATGAATATTTTTTTTTCTTACACGTAAAGTTCATTCATTTCCAGCTTAGATTTTAGAGTTAAATAATTCAACATCAAATATCTCATCGATTAAAGAAGAATGATCAGTGAATCAGTTTTTCAAGCAATGAATGAAACAAAAGCTTTTAAACGACAGTTTAGGCAGAAGACACCAATCACTATGGAAGCGTCTCAAATAGTCGCAAGAACACAGCGTGACTCTGATCTCTCAAAGATCATCCATGGTGCAATGCAGAATTAATTCTGATCAACAAAAGACGCTTTCCTTCGATCAACATTTAGATAAACCTTACTGCGACTTTCTATGATGCTTTCCAGTGTACCTTGACCACATAATTTGGATATATCAACAAAGTTGAAATGGTAAATTGGCCACCGTAATGATTACAAAAGCTGACGTTTCGAGCGTTAGCCCTTCGTCGGAGCGTTAGCCCTTCGCTCCGACGAAGGGCTAACGCTCGAAACGTCAGCTTTTGTAATCATTACGGTGGCCAATTTACCATTTCAACTTTGTTGATATATCCAAATTATTTCGTTACTCCCACCGACGCAGCCTCAAACAGTTTCTTTCGAAACTATCAGCCTTATTACCTTGACCACAGTTCATCCTTAAGCAGTGGTAAATTTATGACAAAATAAAAAGGCATTGTTCTCTCTCAGTCTAGTTACTACAACATCAAGGGTGATAATTACCTGTCCACATACATTTTCCCCAAATGGCCCTTTTGTTCTCGTAAAAATTACAATTTTTCAACAGAAACAATTCTCTATTTTCAACTTCTTGTTCCTTTCAACAACGTTCGAGTTGAATCTAAGTAATTAACGAGACTTTCTACTGACATTCAATTTCAAATCAAATTGATACAGGACGATATCAAACCACTTTAAAAACTTGCATACGTAAATAATGATTTGATTTGATTTGATTTGAATAAAACTAACCGCTTTATTATGGCGGATACCTACTGCATCAAAGCTGAAAAATATGATGATTGTTGATTATCATCTCGCAAAGCCAAAACATACTGAGAAAAATGGAATTTTTTTTCCATACTAAAGATTTGTTTTTTACTGCTGTTACGGGCGGTAGCTTGTACGAGTTCCCTGCGCTGTTTGTCTTACAAATTCTTTATTGAAGCTGTGTGTATACATCATGTATACAAATTCTCTTTTTCTCAAGTATATGCATAATTCGGGCCTTTGTATTTCTTAACAAACATATTTTCTCATGGAACTAAAATAAATGATAGTAATGATACCTTTTCTTCTGAATATTTTGTAGAGATTCCCGTTGCTAAGGTATCGGCCATTTCACTTTCCTGCTTGCAACTGACCAGCGAGCTGTTGTGTAAAATTCTATATCATTTTTTGTGTAGAAGATGTACCGCAATTGAAATGAAGCTGCTTCTTCTAGATAATAATATAATTTTGAAAAGTTGTGTTTGAACACGGAGTTGTTCGATAAAAAGGACAAATTTTGATTAAGTGGTGTGAAGGGAAGCGGGCGTATGGTACTCTTTAGTTTGTGTTCAATTTTGTACTTAACGAAAAGCTTTGAAAATAAGGCTAATTAATGAACCAATTTGTGAAAAAATTATATATCTCATTTTTCCTTTTACTCAATGTTCTTTTTCTCCAGGCCTCGGACGCCGGCGACGAACACGCAACTTAGACGAATGTACGCGCGTGCGTCGCCCTTGCAATGAAGGGAACAAGTTTGACAGTATTGTCGGCTCCCAAACGCCTTCTCGTTTTGGCAAACACTGTCATAGCAGCAAGAATATTTAAAAATTTAACTTTAGCACTGTACAAGAGCAATTTAGAAGAGAAAACATATACTTCTGTCGACATTCAAGGGCACATTGACAAAGGCGAGATCGCAACTGACCTCAACGTGACAATTGCGATTGAAACGTTTTATTAAATTCTGTTTCTCTCAATAGCTCTGAGATATTATCGAATCTCTGACTCACCTAAGATGCCTCTTGTAACAAGCTTGAGTGATCCTGAGCACTTCATTTGGTTCATTATTTAACGAATGGCTCCGCCATTAGTTGTGGTTTAAGAAAGAGCTGGCTCAGATTAAAAACACGGACGAAGTATAAATTATGCAGAACCGAAGGGCTTACTGGGACGAGAGACAATAAATAACCTGCTTGGTACCAGCTCGGTTATGAATGCAGTAACAGCGAAGTTCTTCAGCTTTGCGCGAGCGTTCACTTTAGTTATAGGTAGACAAACCCATCCCATTTAAAACACGGGTATGATTTGAGTTGATACAAGTAAAACCTTGCAAACTTGAATTTCAAATTGAAGCCAATTTTTATGAATTTCTATTAATTGACGATTCGTCTCAAAAATCACGATAAACCCTGCCATTGGCCAATGGAAATATCGGTCTCAAAGTTATTTTTTTCCATGTTATTTGATCAGTCTTTCCAGTCATGCTTTTGGTATTGTAATTTTTACAAAGAATGATCCTCAAAGAGCTTTCACAGACAACCACCCAATCCAACTTAGTTTAGTCACGCATGGATTAGCGATCTTTGATCAATTTCTAGGTCTGAGCCCTTGAGTTAGAGCCATTCCATTTTTTCCATCTATTTTAGTGCTTCAGTAACTTTATTAGCACAAGGAGCCAAAATTGACGGTCAAGGACAGCAAACATCCATTATATATAGCTGGACTGTCTCAGTTTTTCCAAGCAGGGGTTGTCAAGTCACTGAAATCATGACCTTTTAGCAAGAAATATGTAACAGTGTCAACCCCGCCCCAGGCCCCGCCCCCGCCCTCACCCTCGAACCCCTCTTATCTTTTCGTCCTGCTCTTCATGAATGTTTTGCAGGAGCATAATCAATTTCTTTAACCATGAGGTGAAAACACCCAGGTGCAGGTAGGATGTTCCAAAAAGCTGACATTTTAACCATGTATTCGTGTTTGTATTTTATTTTTATTTTTGATTTATGTTTTTTTTTTGTTTTTGTTTTATTTTTTTTTATATCTTGTATTTGTACTTGTATTTGTAGGTAACAATTTGCCAAAGGCAGACAAGGTAGTCCCCTACTAAGTAAATTACCTTTCCCCACTGGCCCCAACCCCAATTTCAGTAAACAAGCCAGACCCCAACACCGGGA